>NC_087207.1:94480083-94504986 GCF_015104395.2 Macrobrachium nipponense | reverse complement strand
TTTCTCTTTTAACACGGAATTAGTGAAAACATCCCGGTGGAATTTCTGCCCCACAGACTGGAGACAATAGTCATTAATTAAGCCAGAATTCTGTTTTGTACTCTCTGCCTTCATCTCAGGTCATGCAGAATATCAAACAAGAGCTCGCTAATCATTCCTTGAAACATTTCACAGTCCAGTTTGAGCAGTTTATATATACCATTTGATTTTCCTTTCCTTGGCCAGTCCTTTTTCATTAACAAATTCTCTTTATTTTTTTGCCTTTGTTTGTAGAATCCCCATTAAAACTTATTAACTCTGTGTTCTTTTAAAAGGCAGATCAGTTTTTTTTTTCTCGTTGTGGGATTTTAATGTGACCCTGCAAAGAAAATGGGTGAAAGACAAAAGAATATTTAACCGGAGATACATACAAATAAAGATTTGAACTACCAGAACCCAGCAATAAATAGAACTTCATTTTAAGCATCCTGATGATTTAGTGTGGGCGGGAAAATGCAATCAGATCTTTATGAGTAAAAAATAATATAACTATATATTAATAATATAATTATATATATATATATATATATTAATATTATAATATATATAAAGTTTGACACAAAGCCAAATACACCGGATATATCGTCTGTACTTTAAGAAGGGCCCGCAGGAAATACAATACAGAAAAGTTCCCAAAATAAAAGAAAAAAAGAAAACTACATTAAATGAAACTATTCATCCACTAAAAGGCCTGAAGTTTTTCAACACTATCAACTGCTAACTTCCTTTTCCGATTTATAATAAAAGAGTTTAATCCAAAAAGAAACTATGAATTTGTATGACTGTGTGTGTGTGTGTGTGAGAGAGAGAGAGAGAGAGAGAGAGAGAGAGAGAGAGAGAATGGCCTAAATAGTTCATTGAATTAAAAATAGTATTTATCAAATTAATTTAACATGCTTTTCTTGGTAAAAATCGATTATGAATTCCTGGAAATTGGATGTAAATGAACTCTAAATGGAGAGGTGCTTTTTTAGCCCAAATGGCTGTAAAATCGCTTAGAAAGAAATTAGGACTTTTTAAATGAGGAAAACGACTCTGAATGCTGCTAAACACACAGACTCTGCCATGCATCCACACATTTATTTAGGACAATTTGTGATGCATTTCTCATTGGGAAAAGATTCAATGACGCCATTTCAAAATAGACAGCAAAAATAACATTAAATGCTCATTGCTCCCAATGACTGAAATTACTTACGAATTGTAGGGAATTTAGAATAATTTTTCGATCAAAAACTTTTGCAAAAAATAATGATGATACTGATTTACATCAATGTTTAGCACCGATTACGTTTAATGCTCAAGCAAACATAAAATCCCGGTGCCAGATGGAAGACGGGAACAGGAAGCTCTCTCTCTCTCTCTCTCTCTCTCTCTCTCTCTCTCTCTCTCTCTCTCTCTCTCTCTCTCAATTAATTAATTAAAATCACTCTTTTCTGAAAAATTGAATTACATAGAAATATGAGTTCCAAAGACGGAGTAATAAAAGGGTTTAGTAAGACATTGATGCCCAAGGAGAGAGAGAGAGAGAGGAGGAGAGAGAGAGAGAGAGAGAGAGAGAGAGAGAGAGAGAGAGAGAAATTGTTGAATTTTGCATAACAGAAAAATAAAATATCGCACATCCAATTGCCCAGGGCACTTCAACCCATTTGATAGGGAATACGGACAGCTTATACAAAGCAAAAACTATTTGGGTTCGAACTTGCAATAAAGGTGCCATAGCCTATCCTGCAGGCCTATGCAGCATTATTATATTATTATTATTATTATTATTATTATTATTATTATTATTATTATTATTATTATTATTATTATTATTATTAAATTATTATTAATTATTATTATTATTATTATTATTATTATTATTATTATTATTATTATTATTATTATTATTATTATTATTATTATTATTATTATTATTATTAGTTATTATTATAGTTATTATTATTATTATAATTAATATTATTATTATTATTATTATTATTATTATTATTATTATTATTATTATTATTATTATTGTTGTTGTTGTTGTTGTTTTTATTATTATTATTATTTCAGAATATAAACCCAATTCATATGGAATAAGCCCACAGAGGCCATTCACTTGACATTCCAGCCTCCAAAGAATATTATGGTGTTCATTCGATACAAGTAGCAGCAGGTAATGGGTAATACAGAAGGAGGTAATCAATGATTTGAAAAACAGATAAATTAACAAATTAGCAAATAAATAAAAACTTAAGTAGTGTATTGAAATACAAATTGAATTGTTTTATGGTAGTAATGCACTAAACTTCCGAAGTTCCAACTGCAAGACATCCAGACCGTTATACATTCCAACGGTGTGAGGAATAAGGAACCTCTGGAACTGAGAAGTTCAACAGCGAGGTACATTTCTGCGTATACAATGTAATGCTAGGTATTTGTCATAAAAAAAAACTATAATTACCTGAATTAGCTAATATCACTCGTGGCGATTCTGATTAACATCAAGATACGTCTATATCTTGTCCTTAAATCAAATCATCCCTAACAGAGAAAGTAATTTCTTGACTCTACCTTAGTGCTATCTATGAAGAACATCCTGGATTCCATCATATGTAAACAGGAATAAGGAAGCTCCCGTGATTACCTTGCAATTGTTGCTACAGGTGACCCTCTTTTTCCCTTACTATGTCAACAGACCAATTCTATATTATACCATCTTCTTGCAAATTCACGTTTCCCTAGTTCCAAGCCAGTGACCAAACGTGTTTGTTCGTTTGTATGGTGTTTTCACGTTGCATGAAACCCCTCAATATAATACCCGATAATCGAACTCGCGGCCACCGAGGTGGCGGACAAAGACCATACCAACCACGCCACTGAGGCTCTTAGTGACAAAAAGTGGCCCCGGTTTCTAAAAGCGAAGGAAATCAACATTTGAAGATTAGTTACTCATACCACGCATAAAATAAAGTTCGCTTTGCGATCGGTACCTCTGCCTCTTTTAAAACTTCATTTCAGTCATCATCTTTGAATAGTAATCTTTTATAGAGTTGTTTTGGAGTAACTAACTACATCTATTGACGACAGTACATCACCGTGAACAAAATTCCGTCCCATTAGACATGATCCACGGAAAAATAAAGCATAAATACAAGCTCCATTTACGTCAGATAAAGTCATAGAAACATTCTTCGATGTGTTTAGTTGTGAAGTATCCTCCTCATTCATCTTCATACAACAAGTGTTCTCGTCGTAAAATTCATCGCAATACCACTGTAAACTCAAAATGTCATAATATCATTAACTGAAACTAACAAAAGAATTCGGATTTCTTCTTAAAGATTTCTTTATTTATTTTTATTCACTTATTTATTTATTTTTATTTATTCTATTCTTTTTAATTAATTTATTTTATTTTTCGCCAAAGAGGGAAACCGCCAGGTCACGAGGCAAAGATATAAAATTTCACCCCTGACACTTCGAGGCAATTTTGTCTAAAATATCTAGACAAGAGTTGGACACCAAAGAGCAACTTCCCAAGTTTATTTACTTGTGTATATATCAATGATTCGTGTATGCTTGCTTTGACGGTATATGTGATATCTCCATCGAAAATGAAAAAAAAAATATTATATATGAACAAAAAGCCCTTTGGCTTTTTGACCACTCACTTTTTATTTGTTACGCAGCCTCCACGTCGTCTTGGGGACTGGCTGCATTTCGTCCAACAGGAAAAAGTATTGCACAGACATTCAGTTTTCTTTTCACTGATTTCAAAAATACTCTCGGCTGCAAACAACTTGGGGATCTATTGAAATACTAACTGTAAATATGAAAATAGACAACCGTGTCCAAATATTCTGTAAAGATCGTATCGGAATTTGGGACCGAGTTTCATTCTTTTTCATTTTTGTATTTTTCCGTATTTATTTTTTTTTCTTTCAGTGCAGGCAGCCGCTATATTCCATAAGCCGTCACTTGAGCGTTCGCTAGGGAATACAGTGAGTCAGAGGACTGAATTATCCAGGCATGAAACGGTAAAATCGTTCGACAAAGCATTCGTGCAACGCCAATATAACGCCATAAAAGAAGCAATACTAACAGCAGGTAAATATTGAACGATTTTTCACGAAATTACTGACCGAATTTTGAAACGGAACATGAACTTTACCAAGAAACTTTTGAGTAACCAAACAGTGAAAGGGTTTTGGTCTTGTCAATTTTGATGAATTTGCTTGACTGAAATTTTGAAAGGCTGGGTGAATTCAATGTATGAATAACAAATAGAGTCAACAGGTGTTTTAATGAGAAAGAACACTTGTCTATCGGTTTTGCAAAGTAACTCTGCGATGTTTTTTTGATTTGAAGAATTTCGTTTCTGACTTTTATATCTGAAAAACGATTTGTTCATGCCCAAGTATCAAATAACTACGCAGCTCTCTCTCTCTCTCTCGTAATATATACTACCGTGTCTGTTACAGCAAGTCAAAGTCGTCCATTTTTCATCCTTTGAAAAAAAAATTTGTAATACGTGGGATTGGAGAGAGCATATTGCAGATCCGTTTGTCATTTTGCTCTCTCTCTCTCTCTCTCTCTCTCTCTCTCTCTCTCTCTCTCTCTCTCTCTCTCTCTCTCTCGCTCTCTCGCAAAAATGTTGTGAGACTGTATTGAAACTGACTGCAATATTTTTTTTACCATAATTATTGTCAACATATTTTAAGAACAGTGTGGAATCATTATATGTGGATATATCATTTCCTTTTTTTTTTTTTTTGTAGGAAGCCTCAGTTTCCATTATCTCACCAGCTGAATCGTTTATTCATTAAAGAAAAAATGAATGGTTCTTCTATAGCAATAAAAAACAAAATCCTGTGGTAATTAATTGCCAGCGTTAAATGAACAAATAAACATTTTCGATCGATATCGCTAATCCTTCAATGGAGATTATTCATTTTTTCAAGCTGCAATTAGGGGTTTTAATGCTGAAGCTGATGGCTGACAAACCGCTTTGGTGAAACGATGAGTCTCGCTGCCCCTAAAAACCTGTTTGATTGACAAATATTAGTTATGCAGCTGATTGATGTCAATCGAAATTCTGGAAATATGAAGTTTCACGCCAGTTTTATTACAATTACCAGAAAATCATCAATCCAATGCAATAAATGTCAATTGTAAGGTTTAATTTTGTTTTTTTAATGCAATACGCGCTGTGGCATCAAAACCTATTGGTCAAACATACTATCTTAAGCCTCAGAGTATCATCACACTATTCTAACTATTGGAAACCATCCATTCAATCCGTCCATTCCACTCGCAAGTATCATAAAGTGTGCAAATGCAATTGTAAATCTTTTTTTAAATGTCAATACGGATTGTTTGCATCAAAAACCTTCGGTCAAACATACTATCTTAAGCCTCGAGAGTATCATCAGACTATCTTAACTATTAGATACTATTCATAAGCAAAAGTTCATTAAAATCATATTAATAACGATAGTAACAATATTGGTCAAAACTGCCAATCTGAACCCGAAGAAAAACCAGAAAGTTATAAAAACATCACCTACAGTTAGAAAGGTAGGATAAAATCACAGAAAGCTTTTGAACGTTAAAAGCAACTCATTTTGAAACCTCTTATGACTCGTAGCTATATTGGCCTTATTACGTCTACCCTCACTTTTCCACGGTATTTCACCCAGAGATTTTAAAACTGCACTCTTTCAATAGTCAGCCTTAGATGAAAGCATTAGGAGACAATAACTTTAATTAGAGTGAACCCATACAAAACAGCAAAGCTTTACATCGGAAAATGACCGAGTGTTTTGTCTGGAAGTTTAATCAAAGCGAATTCAGGTCTTCACTGCATCACCGCGGGCTGGTTGACGACGCGGAGAAATGGACACACCTGCCTTCTTCACGAGTCACCCTCATCAGACGTAGTATGTTGGTTAGTGTGTTAAAACGAGAGTGTGAAATATTTGTGTCAAAGCAAGTAATTGAAAGATTATATATATATATTATATATATATATATATATAATATATATATTATTATATCTATATATATATATATATTATATATATATAATGTGTGTGTGTTTGTGTGTGTATGTATATAAATACATATCCATATGTATAATTGATTCACGAAGATATGGAACGTGATGAATGTATAAATAAAGGCAAATACCAGGAGGGAAAAGTGAAGCAACGGAGTGGTTGCTAGGCCTTTCGACGCACTGTCCTTTACTATAGTAGATTCACATTAACCGTGCATTTGACGTCTATTCCCGTCCCTTACGACGCTCCTGATTGGCTTTGATAAGCCAATGATAGTGATGGAAACTCTCAGTGTCTCAAGAGAGTTCAAACGGGCGGGATGTGTCCTCCTCTCCTGAGGGATACGTCTTTCAAACGTATACCTCAGGAGAGGTGGAACTCACATCCTACCCATGTGAACTTTCTCGAGAGACTGAGTTTCCAGCCCTGTCATTGGCTTAACAACAGCCAATCAGGAGCGTCGTAAGGGACGGGAATAGACGTCAACGCACGGTTAATGTGAATCTACTATAGCAAACTAGCAAAAGGACCGAGTGTCGAAAGGCCATAAGCAAACCACTCTGTTGTTTCACTTTTCCTTCGTGGCATTTGCCTTTACTTCTTCATATTTATGTGTTATATATAAATAAACATAACTTCGACGGATAATATATAACTGCTCGAGTTACGCGTTCAATTTCAGTTATTACCTGTAGAGGAAGAATTAGCTGTTTGTAATCCCAGTTATTAGGATGTCGAAAAAAGTATAATTGGTGTTACTAAAACGTTTATAATTGATAGCCCCTAATGTACAGACATCTTCCTAAAGTACAAAACGAACAAAGGCAATACTAGCTGACATTTCAGGCACATTAACTGCTTCATAAAGTATGTTCCGTCAAACTTTAAGGCATGAATTAAATGGGAATAGCTTTAAAAAATATGTTCCGTCATACTTTAAAACTAAAAAAATATGGAAATAGATTTGAAAATATATTTCGTCATATTTTAAAGTAAGAAGTAAGATGGAAATTCCTTTGAAATTATGTTTCGTCTTATTTTAAAAGAGGAAGCAAAATGGAAATAACTTGAAAAATTTAATTCACCCTCCTAAAGCTTGCAGAAGCCGTTTGTTTGGTAAACTGAACAAAAACAGGCTGTGATAAATAGGTTACGTATGGAACATTCACCCGAATTTAAATAAAAATGTCACTAAATGTCACTAAACAAGAACCATTTTCTGGAACCATCTTTTGAGTCGACAACTCAGTCCTTTCCAGATATCCAGTTCATTCCTTTCCAGATATCCAGTTCAGTTCTTTCCAGATATCCTGGCTTTTCTAAGAAGTTGTACCCAATAAGAAGAAACCCACGTAAAGGAAGAACCAAACGAGAAGACTGAGAGATGGAACCTCTATTAAGGAATGCTCATGGCAATTCGTGTTCAGGAATTCGGGTTTTTGAGATTTCAGACGAGAAAAATAACCTCGGCACTTTTTGGACTTCATGTTGGCAATAACGAAATACCTTGGAACTTTTCGAACATTATATAAAAAAAACTATTATTCTTTAAGAAGTAAAAAGATTGATATTAAGGTAATCTTTAAGTTTAAAAAAATCTGTTGATTTGAATAATTAATTTTCTTTAAAATAATCACTTGCTTCCCAACCACGTACAGATTCATATTAAGGTTAAAAACAAATAAAAAATCCGCCCAAGTTTCTTCGGCGTGATTGAGTTTTCTGTACAGCGCATAATGCTGTATGAGCCGCAGAGGACTGGATTAATGGCCTTGTCATGAATGACCACGCCATAAATCCGCCACTAGTATTTCAAGAGGAAAGAATGAATAAATCCTCAATTATTTTTTGTAATAATATGCCTCTCAAAAATACATTTCCAATGTTTATCCCCAAATCAAATTGTCACTTCCATATTCAATTTTCATGATTGTTTGATGGTTCATTTAGGCTTCCCCAAATTAGGGACTCGTTTATGAATAGGTTATCAGTTAATGGAAGTTCACGAATCTCATTATGTGCATAACGTATCTTTCTGTTTCAGTGAATAAAGGAGTCCGCAGTCCTCGTGCACTGATGAAAATTTATAGTTCGAATGCGAATTGATTACAATGTTATTTGTATCCTAACTTATTGACCTTCGGGTATCCATAAATTGCATAAAAAATAGTAAAGAGAAACGTATAATTGCATTATAAATGTTTCGTTGATTATTATAAAATTTCTCTTAGAAAAACTTTATTAATCTAGTCCGGGATGAAATTTAGGTAAGTTTTGGACTTAGAGTCAAATATGGATGGAATGGAATGGAATTATAGAGTTTAGGCCAAAGGCCAAGCACTGGGACCTTTGAGGCCATTCAGCGCTGGAAAAGAAATTGAGAGTAGGTAGGTTTGAAAGGTGTAACAGGAGGAAAACCTCGCAGTTGCACTATGAAATAATTGTTAGGAGAGGGTGGATAGCAAGATAGAAGAAAGAGAATATGAATGGAGGTACAGTAAAAGGAATAAAATGGGTTGCAGGAAGGGGCCGAAAGGGTGCTGCAAAGGACCCATACCAATGCCTGCAGTGCACCACAAGAGATGCACTGAAGGCACTACCCACCTACGGGGAGTGTGAAATATAGGGGAAAAAATAGTGCTTTTTTATTTGTTTGCATTTTTATGTCAGGGTATTTACCATTTATCTCTACATGACTAGGCAACAACAATTCAATATTGCTGTGGAGTGTAAGAAACTCCAAAACTGTAATAATATCGAAACAATAGGCTTCTTCAAATCTCGAACATCAAAATAGATTTACCGAATAAGCGATCACGCTTTTTTCTTTCTTATATAAAACACGTGAAGGACTGCGTCAAAATTGCGTTCTCCAAGAGTAACTCAATAAAAAGATTCGCAGTTCGCACTCGACACTGTATTGATCGACTTGCAAATAAAGATTCGCAATTGAATTGTTCCAGGTTCCGAAATGGACACCAATTAATTAGAGAGAGCTAATAATTTCAGTCAATTATTTACCTAAATTCTCGGGTAGTGATCAGTCACGTTTCTGTTATTATTAATATTATTATTTTTATTATTGGAGAAACAAATCCACAGTTATGTATATGTACATATATTTAAACATCAATCTGTACAGTTTTGTGTTTAAATATATTATTATTATCATTATTATTATTATTATCTTATTATCTTATCATTATTATTATTATTATTATTATTATTATTATTATGATTATTATTATTATTATATTATTATTATTATTATTATTATTATTATTATTATTATTCAAGCTTTCAAAGACTATGGTGTTCACTAAGAGGAAATAAGAGGAAGTAAAAAGAAATATATAAAGACGAGATCTGGTTTACTAAAAAAGAAAAAAAGAACTAAATAAAAATGTATCAGAATATATGTCCTCAGACACCAGTCATTCGAGACAATATTCGAAAGAAACAATCTTGTTTCGCATACAGATTGGCAGCTTTCCAGTCGTGCATCGCTTCCATTCCCTTCCTGTAGGGTAACCAAACAGAAAACGTATCCAAACAGAAAACGGATTCAGATGCCGCACTGGAGAGCTGACTAGACCCATTCAGATGCAATTTAAAAGCAAAGAGGCGATTTCCCTCTCACTGTGAATCATCCCTTCCTAAACCCCTGTGCATCCTGCACTGTATTGGGTGGCAGATTTCTTGAATCAGCGGAGCGGTTTGAATGATCAACTCAGCGACCAAAGTTTGTCTTTCCATCAAGGCGTCTCTGCTTTCTCTGCGTCGAATTTGACTGTTTGTGTGTGTGTGTGTGTGTGTGTGTGTGTGTGTGTGTGTCTAATTTCACATGTTCATGAGGAGGACATGGTTCTCAAAATAGTAAGCAAATCGTGCTGGATTGTTAAAGAGGACTTCTCTGAAGGTTGGCCTTCTACAGAGTCCTTGCATTTTACAACATACACAGACTTTTAAGTGGAATTCTATTGAGGTTGACCTTCACCACATTCTTTGTTTTCATTGTTCAATACAGAGACTTTTGAAAAGGCAGACGCAGGAAAACCGTTGCTGGTAAGGATGAGAGAAATCAGGATACATACTTCCAGACCACTATAGGGCGAATCTAAATCACCTTATGCTGTTCCAAGACTTTTGGCCGAGGACTGAAATTTACATTACATGTTCTGGGGGCGAGAGTACGAACGAACATACGTACATACACATTTTGAAAAAATTTTGCAGGATAAGGATATACGCTAATTCATCGATTTGTTAAGTGACCTGTTGCTCTAATCACAGATCTCCTCTTTCTGTATTTGCTTTTACCGTCTGTCCCTCGTTTCGAAAGAACACCAGATTCTTTGGCAGCTTGAATTTCAAGTCTATGGTTCCTTTGGTGGGCTTGTTACATATGAATAGGGCTCGTCTTCTGAATAATAATAATAATAATAATAATAATAATAATAATAATTAATAATATAATAATAATAATAATAATTAATAATAATAATAATAATCCATCGATGTGATAATGCCCTGGCAGGTCTGGGCGAAACGTTGCGTCAAGAGAGAGAGAGAGAGAGAGAGAAGAGAGCGAGAGAGAGAGAGAGAGAGAGAGAGAGAGCAACTTGTAATATAATATTAATAATAGTTAATTTTCCCATGGAAAAAAACAGCCAAAATCACTGAAGCAGTGCATATACGGACATACTACATATATATATATATATATATATATATATATATATATATATATATATATATCGTGTAAATATAAACAAGTTTACACAAGCGAGCAAACGACCTTTATCTGATTTCCTGTGGACTTTTTTGTGGGGCATTCCTGAACACGCGTATCGCGCCGTCCCGCTGTAGTAGGTATAGCCTCAGTCACGCAATATATCTACTTAGTAAACAATCTCAGAGATAAGGAGACAATTAAGCAGCGCTTTGCTTGAGTTGTTGTTGTCCCTTCCGTGCCTTATCTGCAAAGAACGCACACTTTCCTGGAGTCATTTTTATGCAGACATACAATTTCTCTCTCTCTCTCTCTCTCTCTCTCTCTCTCTGATGTATGCACACACGTTGGCTAGCACATAAATTGCAAAAACAACCAAACTGAAAGGAAATTAAATAAAGCTGAATTAAAACAGGACAGATGAAGACTAACTTGACATCCGAAAATAGCGAGAAAATAAATAAAGATCAGAAACCATGCAGGGAACCATTTGCCTTGAAATGAGACGATAAAACTCTGTTTTAATTGAACGGAGGTGACAAAGGGAATCCATTAGGCAAATGTTACGTCAGCAGAGGCGCCGGATTAGGTGACAATCAGTGGGTCAAATTCGAAGGCAATTACAGATAACAGTGAAGAGTTCACTGGTTTAGTTTAACGATTGCTTTTGTTATAACGTTTCCCATAAACAATCTATGACTTGTAACCGTTGGGAATTCGTTAATGAGTGGATATATTTTATATAATCTATGCCGATGAGTGGAAATACTTTATATAATCTATGTCCATGAGTGGAAATGTTTTGCATAATCTATGTCAAAGAAGAGCAAGTAAAAAATGCGCCGAAGTTTCTTCGGCGCAATTGAGTTTTCTGTCCATCAAACCCTTAAGCCTCATTTACACGAGTCAGGTAGAGAAGCAAGTCAAGAGTGCAAAGTATCTTGCTTCAAGTAACTTGACGTGTGTAAACATTACTCTTGACTAAAATTTTGTGCATGTTAAGTAAGAAGCAAGTTGGCAATCAAGCTGAAGAATGAGTCAAGTGAATAGACACGAGGTTTATATTGAGGCAAGTTGTTTCCCCTTCATTCACCACTGGCAAGCCACTTGCTATCTGCTTGACTCATGAAGTAAGTATATATTTTAACTTATTTTACAGGAATTCCTATAATGATTTTTTTTTCTTTTTTTTTTTTTAATGCTAAAGAGCAGATTTTATGTTTTTAAGAGCAAATTTTACAGGAAGTTTATATACTTATTTCAAATAAAGTCGTTCTGATTTTTGGAAAGATGAGAAACATATTTTGTAACAAAGGATCACTCTCATTTTTTAGTATAACAATTATTAATTCTGTTATAAATAAAGATTATTTATGTCCCAGAGCAGAAATGTATTTTGCAACAAGTTAACAACAATTTTATACTGAAGCATAAATGTTTATAGTATATTTTTTTTTAGTAAAAATCTTTTTTTTAACAGAATATATGTTTATTTTTGTACTATAAAAGTAATTTATTTATTTAAAAAAAAAATAAGGTAGAGCAAATCATCATACAAACAAGATGTATAAAAACGGGCATATAAAAATTCAATTTTCATTTTGTGTATTTTACTTTCATATATTCATACAGCCTTTGTAGTAAATTGTGTCACAAACGTGGGTGGATAATTTTTTTTTTTTTTTTTCTTTTTTTTTTTGAAATTGAAGCAACTAAAACCCGAAAGTTGTGTTGCAGATTTCTGAATGGATATCCAGTTGTAAGATATGTGAAGGTTATCTCTAATTTGATTTTAGCTGATAATGCATCTCTCATCAAGGTATCATTTTCTATATCTCTGTGCCAACTGGATTAAGTAGCTTATCGAAATCTCTTGGGGACATTCATAAGCTTGATCTATATTCATCTCTCTTAAAAGAGTTTTTGAAGTCCCATGTTCATTTCTCCTTTTTATTCGCTCCCTAACCCTAATTCGCCTTTCTTGAGTAACCTCCTCCTCTATTATATCAAACAACTCACTTGTACAATAACTTAGACACATTTTTAAATACAGTCTTCATAAGATCCATTGTAAAACAAAGAACGTATGTGAATGCTCCGAATGCACAGCCCAAACTGAGAGGCTGTTGCCTGATTCACTTGCTTTGTGTATACAAGCACTTGCCCTATGCTAGCACTTGCCTTTAAAAGAGAAGCAGTCCACTTGCTCTCTTGACTTGCCTTTCTACTTGACCCCTGTAAATGGGGCTTTAGCTGCGGCACATAAAACTTGTCTACTGTCCGGTGGTGACCTAAGTTTTTGGCGCCTATAGCGCTACCAGAAGTGTGATGATGGGTAACTTTAACTTTCAATGAAATAAAATACTACTGTGGCTAGAGGGCTGCAATTTGGTATGTTTGATGGCTAGAGGGTGGATGATCAATATACCAATTTGCAGCTATCTAGCCTCCGTAGTTTTTAAGATCTGAGGGCTGACGGAAAGACAAAGCCGGCACAATAGTTTTCTTTTACAGAAAACTAAATACAAATGAAAAGTTTGGCTGTAGACGTTGTTGTTAGGCTCAGGACAAAAGATTTAAAACAAAACGAAAAATAACCAAGAAAAAAAAATTAAAGTGCGTCTTTCTCCTCAAAAGAGACAGACAGAAGGACAATCAAATACAAACAAAGATAACAGACAATGTGTCTACAACCTGTGTATAAAAACCTCCAATTCCTCGATATTACGGAAAATGTCAGAGAGAGAGAGAGAGAGAGAGAGAGAGAGAGAGAGAGAGAGAGAGTAAACAACGTGTGTATAAACACCTCCCATTTCACGGCAATGTGTAAGAGAGAGAGAGAGAGAGAGAGAGAGAGAGAGAGAGAGGAGAGAGAGAGAGAGAGAGAGAGAGAGAGAGAGAATAATTTTTGAAAGCAAAATGACAAACGGACTGCAATATGCTCTTTCCAATCCCACGTATTAGAAATTCTTTTCAAGGGATGAAAAATGGACGACTTTGACTTGCTGTAACAGACACGGTAGTATATATTACGAGAGAGAGAAGAAGAGAGAGAGAGACGAGAGAGAGAGAGATGAGAGAGAGAGAGAGAGAGAGATAGCTTCCAATTTCCAAAAACAGGTTACAATTTCCCCTTCCCAGCGAGACTCCCAAATAAGATTCTTATTTCCTGTCGTCTTCTCCCTTTGACAAGGTCACTAACATAACGTTCGATTTTCGTTCCAACTCATACGTGCCATCGCATAGGTCATCTGGTGCCCCTACCGGGCATGATAGTGTAAAGATATATTTGAAACCATGCCCATGAAAAAAACAAGAAAAAAATGCAACAATCTAGGTTTCTGTATAGCGTATATAAACAAGGCCACCGAAAATAGATTAATCTTTCGGTGGTTTCGGCATAATGCTGCACGAACCGCAGACCATTCAACTTTAACCACGGCGTGGTGGTTTGGCCTGGCTTATATCGTTGCCAGACGCAAAATTATGACTAAATTTAGGTCTTAAATAAAAATGAAAACTACTAAGGTTAGAGGGCTGCAATTTCGCATGTTCCATGATTGGAGGGTGGATGATCAACATGCCAATTTGCAGCCCTCTATCCTCGGTAGGTTTTAAGATCTGAGGGCGCACAGAATAAATGCGGACAGAAAAGTGCGGACAGAAAGACAAAGCTGACGCACTAGTTTTCTTTTCAGAAAATTGAAAATTAAGTAATTTTTTTTTATTCCCTTGAAGCTGACCCCAACGGATATTAATATAGTATTCGTCTGGAAAGAACCCAATATTTAACTTCACAAAATACGAACATTTTTACTCGAGTGAATGAAATTCGTTCGCGCAAAATATTCGCGAAATGGATGAAAAAAAAAATTGATGAAATATAACAAAATACAACGGATTAGATTAAAACTTTTGGGCAACTCTTGGAGAGGTTGCTCGCTGCCTGCCACCTCACAGGAGCTCGAGGCGAGAGACAGAACTTGGGTCGAAAAGACCTCAACTGGAAACCAAGCAAATTCAACTTGGCTAAACGAGTTCAACTTGGTTAAACGCTTCCGGTCTCTTATTTAAAACCTTAATACACGCTCAACAGTTCATGAATTTACGTCAAGCGTGAGAAAGCGTGCTCATCATCATCATCATCACCATATCTAGCCCGCTGATATAATGGTTAGTGTCAAAAAATACCACTCAAACGCAGTGGGTTCGCGTCTCACCCAGGGGCGATGAAAAATCACTGGCTCTGTAACATGATCAGTTACTGCTGCAGTGTGGGTTTTGCTGTGAGAGGTTGAAACCAACTTTCTTTGGAAGCTTGAATTTCAAGCAACGGCCACTACAAGCTTCTTCCATATGAACAGGGTCCATCTTCTGGATGACAATAATAATAATAATAATAATAATAATAATAATAATAATAATAATAATAATAATAATAATAATAATAATAATAATAATATCGCAATAGGAAACGAAACAAAAATCGAAGCACTGAAAAACGCAGCAATAGCAGTTCACAATAACACAAACACTGTCAGCGGCAGAAAAATGCACCTAATTCGCTTCCAGTGGATTCAATGATTTTCATAACGTATAACTCGGTTAGGAAAACACCACAAAAAAAAAAAAAAGTTAGGAAAATTGCCGCTATGTTGTTTCGGGTAACAAAACCTATAAACTTTTAACCAACGCGCTCAATAATGAACGGGTTTGGTTCTGTCAGTCGTAATGTATTTGTTTTCGTTGTAATTTGAGCAAGAATAATAAAATAAAGTCTGCTCGATTTAATTACAGCGGGATATTTTTCATCGGTTTGTAGACACTTATTGCCATATTTTGCGGATTTGTGGGTTATGTGTCTTTGCTTCTCAGGAGAAAGATATACGCATAAAAGTAGCCATTATCAACTCCATAATCTATTCTCTCTCTCTCTCTCGCTCTCTCTCTCTCTCTCTCTCTCTCTCTCGCTCTCTCTTTCTCTCTCTCTCTGTCCGTTCAGAACTAACTTTATCATCGGAGACAACCAGATGTCAGAATCAATAAACGTAAGTATATTATGATAATTAATACTGGGTATTGTAAATGTGTGTGTATATATATATATATATATATATATATATATATATATATATATATATATGTGTGTGTATGTATATCCAGTATATATATACGTTTACACACGCGCGCACACGCGCACACACACACACACACACACACACATATATAATATATATATATATATATATATAATATAATATATATATATATTATGTGTGTGTGTGTGTGTGTCATATCACATTACCGTGATTCATATATACATATTAAGCTACATATGTCCTTTAATATCTAATTCGCTCTCCCTCGGAATGAATATATTTTCATATATGTTAACCGAAGGGGAATTTTTGAGTCGATAAGAAATTCGTCGGCTCATGGGCGCGAACCATGGAACCAAGAATTCTCAGTGATGAAGTCAACACCAAGTGACGTAAGGTAGATTTTACGAGGTGAATCAATAACCCAAAGGTAAAATTCAACGAAAGGTTTACTTAAACTAAATAACGCACGAATACATAAACCATGATTACAAACAACCACTTAATATCTGCGATAAACAAGAGAATCTTGAGCCACCGGATAATGAACTCAAAAGACTTGGTCGTACATAGTTTGGAAGTTAACATCCAAAGGCATCTCCAGTGAGCCCTTTATTATACAGTGATCCTCCGTCTGGACTAAGAAGTTTGATGGTGTTCAAAGGGATGTCCAGGTTATTTAACTTAAGGGAGAAAACTTTCTCTCGTTTTACGTTCGTGGGAAGGTCAAGTTCCCAAGAAAAGAAAAGTATTTCTTAGTTTCACCAGACCACTGAGCTGATTAGCAGCTCTCCTAGGGCTGGCCCGAAGGATTACGTGTTACGTGGCTAGAAACCAATTGGTTACCTAGCAACGGGACCTACAGCTTATTGAGGGATCCGAACCACATTATATCGAGAAATTAATTTCTAACCACGAGAAACAAATTCCTCTGATTCCACATTGGCTTTCAAGTCAAGTTGACGTCACCCAGTAAATAAGAACATTATTCCTAAAAGAAGATTGATAAAACTAAATATTATGCCTGTAATCTGAAGGTCTGACAATGATATATCATCATTACAATTGTAATTATTACTCAGAAGACGAACCCTATTCATATGGAACAAGCCCACCAAATGGGCCACTGACTTGAAATTCAATCTTCCCAAGAATATGGCGTTTATAAGAAACAAGTAACAGAAGGTCATGGGAAATGCAGAAAGAAGGTATTACTTATTAAAAAAGAAAGAGGGTAATATTTATTTAAAAAGAAAGCAGGTATTACTTGTTGAAAAAGAAAGAAGCTATTACTTATTGAAAAAGAAAGAAGGTATTACTTGTTAAAAAAAGAAGAAAGGTATTACTTGTTAAAAAAGAAAGTAAGTATTACTTGTTAAAAAAGAAAGAAGGTATTATTTATTGAAAAAGAAGGAAGGTATCACTTATTGAAAAATAAAGAAGGTAATTCTTATTTAAAAAGAAAAAAAAAAGGTAATAATTAGTTAAAAAGAAAGGTATTACTTGTTGAAAAAGAAAGAAGTTATTGTTTATTGAAAACGAAAGAAGGTAATACTTATTTAAAAAGAAAGAAGGTAATACTTATTTAAAAGGAAAGAAGGTATTACTTATTCAAAAAGAAAGAAGGTATCATTGTTGAAAAAGAAAGAAAAAACTAATAAAGAAAAATATAAGTAAAATATTAAAATATAGAACAACAGGATACTTATTCTTTTTCATGTGATTCTGATTCAACTCTTCAAAATCCGTATTGTCTGCACCAAACGAAATAAGATTCACATTTCAACGTTTTAGGAAATCGAAAACCGAATGATGCCTATTTTTTCCGCATTTTTTTTCAGCAGCGTGTGTATAATATTTTCATTGCGTTTCCTCGTCTCCAATAAATAAGGCCCGTCCCCCTGATTTTCCCTTGCATGTCAACATCTGCTGCGGACTTAAAATATGCATGGGCTTCACCCCGCGGAGCAAACAAACCTTATCTTATTCATAACTTACTTACTGGGCCGACTTTCTCTTTAAGACGCCCGCCTGCAAACCTCCCGAATTTCTGAAACCACTCCTTATGGCACTATTCTCGAGTTGCATATTGCCTTTTTAAGGACTATTTTTGACAGTATGGTGCGGCATCTTAGTACTAGTCGCTGACGTGGATGTGACATTTAAGCAGCGCTCTTCTTGGGTAGTTATTGGTCCTCTCGTATAGCCTTACTAAACGGAGCACACATTTCTCCTGCTATCTGTGCACGAATATACTACTCTCTCTCTCTCTCTCTCTCTCTCTCGTCTCCTCTCTCTCCTCTCTCTCTCGCTCTCTCAATATATGCGAATATGTCAATGTCTGGCTGTAGCTGGAGAAGAAAAGTTTCTCTCATTCCACCATCTGCACGCGCTTTTGCCTGAACACACACACACACACACACACACACACACACACACACACACACAGCGACTGACAGATTCTTGAAAATATGCCATATTACCTTGACAATTCCATCTAAATGGCAAAATCATTCCAGCGTTTCTGTGACGTGATTTGCTCGCATTCGGTGTCATTTCTCCATTTACAAATAAAGGATTTTCCACGGTACTTGCAAAACCATGAAACGCATATCTCATATCCATAGGAACAATTTGACCCATTCGAACTCATGTTGCTGTCCATATTTTTATGTTTGTTTATGGATTTTGTTATATATTTTTTCTTTTAATTATATCCATCTGACACGAGTTCAATCAGTAGCATGTGTCTTCTCTCAGTTGTATTCAGCGGATTAATTTCCTTCATTGCAAAATTCAGTCAACACCTTTCTTTGACAACGGAACTGCCTTTGGCTTAACAGCCTAATTACAATTCTCCTTTACAGCACTGTAATTACGAAAATATTCTCTTTCTCCTCCTTTCTCATGAACGCAGAAATGATAGCATTAATTCCCAGAACATTTCCGCGTCAGGAGATGAAAAATTCCACATGACTCACTTTTGGGTATATATTTGATAGTCTGTCAAATGATTAATATCGAATCGGCTTTGCTGGTCCGCTGGTTCGCGTCTCCCTCCGGCTGATGACAAATCACTGGCTCTGTATCATGATCAGTAACTGCTGCGGTGTGGGTCTGCGGACGGAAGTTGAAACCAACGTTCTTTGGAAGCTTGAATTTCAAGTGATTGGCCACTTTGGTGCGTTTGTTCCATATAGGTTTCATCTACTGAAACAATAATGAATAAATAAACGAACAAGATATGAATTGCATTCGGATTCGCAGAGACAATATTAAATCTTCGTAAATTAAGATTCAAAACTCTTCCTTATAATTAAATTACAACGAGCTCTGTCGTTTATGTAAATGCATGGAAAATTCAGATTAAAATAAACAGGAATTAAAAACTGGAGAGAACGGAAGGTCGTATTAGTTGATTTTAAGAGATAAAAGTTAAAGTTTATAAATTACGAATACGTGATTCGCTTCTCAATTTGTTTTCGTTACTGTCCATATCTAATGCACATTCGTGTGGTTTCCTAAGGCCGCACACCTCGCGAAAAAGAGAAGAATGCTACAAAAATTATGCTATAAAGGAAAAGACTTCAAACCCGAAATTAGCACTAAAAGAAATGGCGTGACAATGCTAAAATCATATAAATAAAATAATAAGAAATTCTCAGTAATCGCTTAAATATCCGATTAATTCATAAAGGAAATGTGACACATCTCTTCCATTCTTTTTCTTTATCTCCCTCTTTATTCCTTTCTTTCTTTCCTGAGAGTTCTAGTTTACCAGGACACTTTAGTAAATTATACAAATGTTTTACAAGTAGGTAATTTAATCAGCAAATTTAAATGTGGAAATAAATTGCTTGTCCATGATACATTCAGAGGATACGCACTTAAGCGCTTGCACTTTAAAAAAAAATAAAATTTCTTTATAAGGGTAAATTATACATTTCAAATTTAATTTGAGAATAATGTTGTTTTATAAATGACAGAAAAAAAAGAAAAACAAACAAAATGGTACCAAATTCTCTTATCATTTCCTTTTACAAAGCTGATAATTAAATATGTAAATCGGCGTTTCAATGATTTGAGTTAGGGAGAGAAATTGCTAGAATTGATGTTCCTGCTCTCTCTCTCTCTCTCTCTCTCTCTCTCTCTTGCTTTTTAAATATCCATGGAATATTAACTTAGATCGGTAAGCGGAGACGTTTTCTTTATATTTGATTGCCATTTCGTCCCTCGTCGGGACCTAAAACTGAACAATGAAACTCTTCCACTAAAAGATATTCATAACTATTTCCAGGCGTTGTCTGGATATCAAGATCAAATCATTTTGCTTCTCCCTTACATCTCTTCCAATTCATTCGTGAGTCTGAATCCCTCCGACAACAGCTGATCCCACCTACTTGAAAACGTAAAACTCAAAACGTTTGCCTAATTAAAGCAACTGTACACAGTTTCATCACACGTACTGAAGGTGAGTTAGCCATCTACCACGACGAGTCAGTTCGGTTAATTTAAGATAATAAAAATAATATATTTAGAGGAAAGGCAACTTTCACTGTTGCACAGATCACAACTGAGGAACAGGAACACACTAATCTAAAGCAAGTCATTCTAGAGGAGTTATCGACAATTTTCTGGCCGCCTGTGAAGAGAAACACCCAGATTAATGAAGAGAAAGGGCGTATGGTGCAGTTATTGGATGGCTGACCATCGCAATTGTCCAAGAAAAATTGTATCTTTCGAAAAATTCTATGAAAACAAGAGATATTTTTGGGTTTCGCCTTTTCTTTTTTTTTTTTTTTTACCTCCGGAGGCACTAAAGGGAAGTATGCCGTAATCGAATTTTTGTTTACAGGCAGTGAAAATTCTTTCCCTTGGCGTGGAAGATTATTCAAACAAAAAGCGAAACTGCAGTAAACCACACTGTAAAATCCACTTTATATCTGTTGCATCATCTCCTCTCTGTGTTCTATTACATCGGAAATATGTACTATTTAGCTTTTCAGCAATTAGTGAGTTTTTTTCTTGGTGCTAATTAAAAAAAAAAAAGACACCAGGATTAAATTTCTCCCGACTTCCTTTCTTATCCATAGATGGAAGAGACCTGCAAAGGTATTCTTTAGACCTTGACCTGCAAGATGGCCATGGAAGCGGTCGTTTAATCGGGAAAATATAACCCATTTCCACAGTCATAACTGTAACTCAGGTCGCTAGAGGTCTGAATGTCGCAAGACGGCCTTGTGTTTGTCTACTTTGGAAGCTATGGAGAGAGAGAGAGAGAGAGAGAGAGAGAGAGAGAGAGAGAGAGAGAGAGAACTAAATCAGAAGTCCTTGAGAAATCATCTGAAAGAACTTCGTACTACCAAGAGACCAACCAACTTATTGTTGCGAAGAACCTAAGATTAACAGATGGGACTTCTGTTGAACCACTTGAAGGAGTTGAAGAACTAGCAAACATCGAAAGTTCAGTACGTTCATTGACATTCAAAGAGAAAGCGGAAGTCTTTCTCTCTCTCACTTAACCTGTTGACACTACCATCATGCTCCCCAGAGACATCAGCCTTAAACGAAATAATCATTCGTTTCTCAAATAAGGAAGTCCTGCAAGAAACCAATTATGTAAAGATCAACTCCGTTGCATTTTAATGGGTGTCGTCCCCCTGTAAGTATTTGGAAAGGAAATAAATACGTTTCAGTTTGCAGCAATGAGCCAGGTAACGTGAAAAGGAAAACTAATCACTAGCTAACCCAAATGTGCATATGATAAAAAAAAAATTACACGCACATTATATAGACACACACACGCGCGCGCGCATACATTGGTCGGTTGTACTTTAGTAGATTCACATCACCCGTGTATCTGATGTGTAGGCCAGTCCCTTACGACGCTCCTGCTTGGCTGTTGATAAGCCAATCACAGGCCTGGAAACTCTCAGTCTCTCTCGAGAGTTCAAAAAGCATCCCTTAGGAGAGGTGGAACATACATCCTGCCTATGTGAAATCTCGAGAGAGACTGAAAGTTTCCAGCCTGTGACTGGCTTATCAACAGCCAATCAGGAGCGTCGTAAGGGACTGGCCTAGACATCAGATGCACGGTTGATGTGAATCTACTATAGTAGAGGGTATAATGAGAGTGATAGAGGCCTTTAATTTGATCATTCCAGGGACCATTTCCAGCTGCTGCAGTTCATTAGTCCACTTGACTCGAAATGAGTAACGGCCAATTGCTGGTTTCTAGAAAAGCGGCTTTAGACTAGCAACCTCATTTCCCTACGACATTTTGTGCTTGTATGTGTGCGCATAATGGCAATGCCACTATATATATATATATATATATATATATATATATATATATATATATATATATATATATAATAAGATACATTAAGCTCTTTAATTACTTATGAAAAGAAAGTATTTTCAATCAACGAACCGCATTGAAAATTCAGCAAGGGCAGCGCCATAACCCCGCATTCCCAGGAGCAGCTCAATGCAATTTCATTTTGGAACGAACAGCTTCGAATGTAATCGATTCCCTGCTAGAAAATCATAAATGGGGACTGAGCGACCTCGGAAAGAGCTTCTTCCACGAAGCCACGTAGCACCAAAATCGAAGGAATGTTATGTGCCTTTCACATTCATCACAAGAAGTAAACAAACGTTTGGTAAGCAATATATAACATTACTGATGCAGCTTAAGTAACTTCATATAAACGTTTGACATACATACATACATACATACATACACACGCACGCAGCAAGCACGCACGCATAAAGAAAAGAGATGAGGCAATCATGACTTTCTTGTCATAATAGTACCCTGTTTGGAAAGAATTTAATTTAGTTACGGCATTATCTCACGTTTTAGCTCTCGTGAAACGATAAACAACAAACTTAATAGGATATATGAGTTTGCATCAGATTATAAACACGATGCATATGCGGAGATTAGTCAAGAGCAAAATATTGTTGGGTACAAATTAGTAAAGATTAACATATTCTCTCTCTCTCTCTCTCTCTCTCTCTCTCTCTCTCTCTCTCTCTCTCAAAACTGATTGGACTACAAAAAAGTTCTAATGTTTGAAGTATATGTTTGTAACCTCGATATTTCTATTCTTCTGGCATCCCCGCTGAGGACACTGAAAAATTAAAATTATATCATATCTATGTGTATATATATATAGATGTATATATATATATATATATATATATATATATATATATATATATATATATATATATATGTGTGTGTGTGTGTGTGTGTGTATATATGTATATATATGTATGTATATGTATATATGTATATATATATATATATAGTATATATGTATATATATATATATATATATATATATATATATATATATATATATATATATATATATATATATATATATGTATGTATGTATGTATGTAGTATATTATGTGGAAAGCCCAAAAATCCACCTTGTATGTTGCTGTAACCTCTTGATTATTATCAGTCTTTTGAATCACCTAACTATCGGAAGAATTCAAATAATGAGGTTATACGAGAGAGAGAGAGAGAGAGAGAGAGAGAGAGAGAGAGAGAGAGAGAGAATGTTTACTTTTGCTAATTTGTACACAACAGAGTAAGGATTCCCGGATAATGCATTGTGGTTGGAGTCTGACGCAAGCTAATGTACCCTGTCAGGTATATTTATTGTTTAATGAGAGCTAAAAACGTATTATAATGTCTGTAGTGAATGCAAGGCCTTCCTAACAGGATTTGAATATGGCAAGAGAAATTTATGCCTACATCATCTATTTCTTTACTTGTGTGTGTGTATGCATGTCAAATGTTTAGTGAGCCCCCTCTTCATATATGAAGTTACTCAAACTGGCTAGGTATACACTTATACATATATTCATAAATCAAAGGAAAGCCATATATACCCCTTAATGGTACATAAGTGAATATTCTCCCGCAAGGATACGATCTCTTGCCTACTTGGTTTGACACATAGGTGAACAGTTTAAGGGTGAACAGTTTCGGTTATTATTTAACAGCTAGTATATGGATAAGTCAACTACGAAAAGGCAATTCCATGTATATGTAATAATTATTCGCTTGAGGGCACATTTATTATTACGATTTAATATTTGTTAATTGCCTTCTTTTCCTACGTTGTTGGCAGCAACTTTTCAACATTTAAATTTTGATAGTCATAATGATGCGACAGAAGACGAAACTAGACGATCTCTCTCCTTCACAGCAATCACAGGATTACAAGGACCCATTTGCCTCCGACGTTTTCCAGGTCGACATCAGGATGTGAATTTCATTAACTTTTCAAGAAAAGTTAAATATTCGAGCCGAGTATTAAACTTTCTCCCTCGATCTTCAGTATAAAGTGCTGAAGTTCCTGCTTCAAGAATTTACAATTTCATTAAGAATACTTTTATTTATTTATCGCTTCGTTTCATATCGATTCTATCGGTGACTTGTTTCGTGGATTTCATTACTGTCAAACATAATAATGTATGAATTCGATTTACTGAACAACCTTTGCTCCATATCTTCGAATCAGTCCTGGCAAACTGGGCCGAGTCCAAAGGCCCACACCAGGCATCGTATTCCCCTTAGTACTTGGCCCTTTAATACTTTGGGCAAATGCACGTTCTGACCTAATCCCGGCTTCATCCACAACGACCAACCCACCATAAACCCGAAACGGAGTCCATTGTCGGCAAACCTCCAAAACAAAATAGGTTGCTTTTGTTTCCGGACTTTGCGATGAATCATTCGCTAATTCCACATAAAGCGGCTTTTGAATTTGCAGCCATAAAGGTGTTTCCACGATTTACTGGAACGAATAGAATAGAGTGCAGAATTTAGTTTTCAAAGGCGAAGCTCTGGGACCTCTGAGGTTTCTTTCAAGCGCTGAAACTGAATTCACAGTAAAAAGGGTTGCAATTTGCAACAGGAGGAAAACCTCAAAGCAGTTGCCACAGTGAAACAACATTG
>NC_087207.1:94459096-94479583 GCF_015104395.2 Macrobrachium nipponense | reverse complement strand
CATACGTGCCATCGAGTAGGTCATCTGGTGCCCTTACCAGGCATGATTGTGTAAGGATATATCTGAAATCATGCCATGAAAAATACAACTAAAAATGCAACAATCTAGTTTTCTATATAGCATATAAACAAGGCCACCAAAAATAAATTTATCTTTCGGTGGTCTCGGCATAATGCTGTACGAACCGAGGACCATTCAACTTTAACCACGGGCTGGTGATTGCCTAGCCTATATCGTTGCCAGACACACGATTAAGGCTAAATTTAATCTTAAATAAAATGAAAACTATTGAGGCTAGAGGGCTGCAATTTGTTATGTTCAATGGTTGAAGGGTGGATGATCAACATGCCAATTTTCAGCCCTCTATCCTTAGTAGGATTTAAGATCTGAGGGCGGATAGAAAAAAATGCGAACAGAAAAGTGCGGACAGAAAGACAAAAGTTGACACAATAGTTTTCTTTTCAGAAAACTGAAAATTAAGTAACCTTATCTATTTTATTCACTTGAAAACTGACCCCAACGAAATTAATATATATTATTCGTCTGGAAAGAACCCAATATTTCACTTCACAAAATACGAACATTTTTGCTCCAGTGAATGAAATTCGTTCGCACAAAATGTTCGCGAAATGGATGAAAAAAAAAAAGTTGATAAAATATAACGAAATACAACGGATTAGATTAAAACTTTTGGCCAACTCTTGGAGACTCGCTTGCTGCCTGCCACCTCGCCAGGAGCTCGAAGCCAGAAACAAAGAAACTTGGGTCGAAAAGACCTCAACTTGAAACCATGCAAATTCAACTTGGCTAAACGCTTCCGGTCTCTTATTTGAAACCTTAATACACGCTCAATAGTTCATGAATTTTCGTCCAGCGTGAGAACGGGCTCCTCATCATCATATCTAGCACCGGCTGAATATAGTGGTTAGTGTCGAGAAATGCCACTCAAAACGCCGTGGGTTCGCGTCTCCCCCATGGGCGATAAAAAATACTGGCTGGCTGTACCATGATCAGTTACTGCTGCAGTGTGGGGTTTCTGTGAGAGGTTGAAACCAACATTCTTTGGAAGCTAGAATTTCAAGCAATGACTCTCATCTTGTTCCATATGAACAGAGTCCATCTTCTGGATAATAATAACTAATAATAATAATAATAATAATAATAATAATAATAATAATAATAATAATAATAATATCGCAATAGGAAACGAAGCACAAAATCGAAGCACTGAAAACGCAGCAATAGCAGTCACAATAACAACAATACTGTCAGCGGCAGAAAAATGCACCTAATTCGCTCAGTGGATTCAATGATTTCCATAACGTATAACTCGGTTAGGAAAAACACCACAAAAAAAGTTAGGAAAATTACCGCTATGTTGTTTTCGGTAACAAAACCTATAAACTTTTAACGACCGCGCTCCAATAATGACGGGTTTGGTTCTGTCAGTCGTAATTTATTTGTTTTCGTTGTAATTTGAGCAAGAATAATAAAATAAAGTCTGCTCGATTTAATTACAGCGGGATATTTTTCATCAGTTTGTAGACACTCATTCCCATATTTTGCTGATTTGTGGGTTATGTGTTTTAGCTTCTCAGGAGAAAGATATACGCATAAAAGTAGCCATTATCAACTCCATCTCTCTGTCCGTCCAGAACTAACTTTATCCTCGGAGACAACCAGATGTCAGAATCAATTAACGTAAGTATATTATGATCATTAATACTGGGTATTGGAGTGTATATATGATAATGTATACATATCCAGTATATGTACGTATACACACGCACATATATACACACACACACACACACACATATATATATATATATATATATATATATATATATATATATATATATATATATATGGCATATCACATCACATTAAGCTACATATGTCCTTTAATATCTAATTCGCTCTCCCGTCGGAATGAATATATTTTTCATATATGTTACCCGAAGGGGAATTTTTGCGTCGATAAGAAATTCGTCGGCTCATGGGCGCGAACCATGGAACCCAAGAATTCTCAGTGATGAACCGTCAACACCAAGGTGACGTAAGGTAGATTTTACGAGGTGAATCAATAACCCAAAGGTAAAACCCAACGAAAGCTTTACTTAAACCAAATAACGCACGCAATACATAAACCATGATTACAAACAAACAGTTAATATCTGCGATAAACAAGAGAATGTTGAGCCACCGGATAATGAACTCAAAAGACTTGGTTGTACACAGTTTGGAAGTTAACATCCCCAGACATCTCCAGTGAGCCCTTTATTATACAGTGATCCTCCATCTGGACTAAGAAGTTTGATGGTGTTCAAAGGGATGTCCAGGTTATTTAAACTTAAGGGAGAAAATTTTCTCTCGTTTTGCTTTCGTGGGAAGGTTCAAGTTTCCTAAGATAAGAAACGGTATTTCTTAGTTTCACCAGACCAATGAGCTGATTAGCAGTCTCTCCTAGGGCTGGCCCGAAGGATTAGATATTTCTTACGTGGCTTAGAAAACCAATTGGTTACCTAGCAACGGGACCTACAGCTTATTGAAGGATCCGAACCACTTTATATCGAAAATTAATTTCTAACCACGAGAAACAAATTCCTCTGATTCCACGTTGGCTTTCAAGTCAAGTTGACGTCACCCAGTAAATAAGAACATTATTCCTTGAATAAGATTGATAAAACTAAATATTATGCCTGTAATCTGAAGGTGTGGCAATGATATATCATCATTACAATTGTAATTATTACTCAGAAGACGAACCCTATTCATATGGAACAAGCCCACCAAATGGGCCACTGACTTGAAATTCAAATCTTCCCAAGAATATGGCGTTTATAAGAAACAAGTAACAGAAGGTCATGGAAATGCAGAAAGAATGGTATTACTTATTAAAAAAAGAAAGAGGGTAATATTTTTTATTTAAAAAGAAAGAAGGTATTACTTGTTGAAAAAGAAAGAAGCTATTCTTCTTCTTCTTCTTCTTCTTCTTCTTCTTCTTCCCAGCTTGTTCCCATTTTTATATGGGGTCGCCGTTTCGGATGAGCCGTTTCCATCTATTTCTATCCTGCTCTTCTGCTTCATCAATTCCCTTCTCATGTAGTCTCCTCTCACACAGTCCCTCCATCTCTCTTTCTTGGTCTCCCTCTTCTTCTTCTCCTTGCACCTCCACCTCCATAGTATGTCTCCCAGCATGGTCCTCATCTCTCCTCAACAGGTGTCCATACCATCTCAGCCTCCCCTCCTGCACTTTCTTTGATACTTCCACCACCTTAGTTGACCCCTTATGTAGTCATTTCTGATCCTATCCTCTGTCACCCCAGACATCCACCTAAGCATTCTCATTTCTGCCACATCCATCTTCTTCTGCTCTGTTTTTCTCATGCTTGCTGTTTCTGTACCATACAGCATTGCTGTTCTTACCACCGTCTTGTGAAATTTTCCTTTTAACCTAAGCGGCACTCTTTTGTCACAAAGAACTCTAGAAGCCGCTCTCCAGTTGTTCCAACCTGCCTGTACCCGATGTTTTACTTCTTCTTCCATACTTCCTCCAGCGTTAACAAAAGATCCCAAATACTTAAACTTATCAACTCTCCTATTTGCTTTCCACCAAGCTGAATACTTTCTCTATCATCCCCCTCAGTGGTGGTACACTATATTCTGTCTAGATCCTACTTATTCTCATTCCTCTGTCCTCCAGTACTTGTCTCCATCTTTCCAATTTCACTTCCAGATCTTCCCTGCTCTCTGCACACAGAACAATATCATCCGCATACAATATGTTCCATGGTACTGTCTCCCTTACTTCCTCTATTATAACATCCATCACTATGTTAAAGATAAATGAGCTCAGAGCCGACCCTGGTGTAATCCTACTCTCACCTCAAAACCTTCTGTCTCCCCAACACTGCTCCTCACTCTGGTAAATACATTCCTCGGTACATCTCTTGTATCAATCGCACATACTTCTCTGGCATCCTATCTCCCTCAGACTCCTCCATACCTCTTGTCTCGGGACTTGGTCATAAGCCTTTCAAGGTCAATGATACCATATGTAGGGTCCCTTGTCTTTCCCCGAATTTCGCCATTAATTGCCTCAGACAAAATATACCATCTGTTGTTCCCCTTCCCTTCATAAATCTCATCTGCCTCTTTACCTATTTGTACTTCTTCTCTCAGTCTAGCATCTATCATCCTTTCCAGTATCTTCAAAGTGTGGGATATCAATTTAATGCCCCTATAATTACCGCACTCTTGGACATCGCCTTTCCCTTTAAAGATTGGGATCAATATACTCCCACACCACTCATTTGCTATCTTTTCCTGTTCAAGGATCTTTATCATAAGATCGAACAGTATATCCACTCCTTCATCTCCTAATGCTTTCCATGCCTCCACCGGAATCATGTCTGGTCCGGTTGCCTTCCCATTCTTCATCTTCTTCAGTGCATTTAGTACCTCTTGCCATAGAAAAACTTCATTACCATGCCAATGTTCACTTCGCCCATCCTCTCTTATTAGTCTATTATTTTCTTCATTTAACAACTGTTCGAAATATTCTTTCCATCTCTTCACAATGTCTTTCCTCCTTTCTAAGTACTACACCATCTTGATCCTTTATTTGTTTGATATGTGTAATATCTTTGGTGCTATTATTTCTAGCCTTTGATAGCTTGATCATCTCCTTTAATCCTTCCTTTGTCCCCAGCTCATTATACACTTCATCATACGACTTTGCTTTAGCTTGGGCTACCACCTTTTTCACCACCTTGTTTTTCTCTCTGAACCTATCTCTGTCTTCCACTGACTGTGACTCTTCCTATCTTTTCTTTGCCTCCTTATCTTTTACTACTTTTTCAATGTCTTCATCCCACCACCAACTCTCCTTTCTTCTCATATGATACCAGATGTCTCCTCCTAGCAGCTCCTTTCCTCATGCCTTCTTATTACAGCTGCATTTCGTGCCCACCATTCTTAAACATCTTCAATCCCTATATCAATATCCTCCAAGACCCTCCTCTTAAACCCTCTCTTCTTATCCCCTTCCTTCTCTAATTTGTACCATTTAATTTTCCTTATCCCTTTAGCTTTGGTTTTTTCTTTTTTTCCCTTTTCAACATCAAATCCATACATAGCAGTCTGTGTTGGGGGGCTACATGGTCGCCTGGAATAACTTTGCAGTTCTTGACCTCCACCAGATTTATCCTTTTATACAAGAAGTAGTCTATCTGGGAGAATCTTCCCCCACTACCTATATGTTATTAAGTGTTCCCTTTTCTTCTTAAAGAATGTGTTTACTATTGCCATGTCGAATGACACAGCAAAGTCCACTACACTCTCTCCTTCTGGGTTTCTCTCCCCAATAGATGGCCCCCATGCACCCGCCCAATCGCCTCATTTTCACTTCTGACAGTGCCATTCAAATCTGCCCCAACTATCACCCTCTCATGCCCTTACAGTTCTTGCATTATTCCATCCATGTCTCTCCAGAAATTTCCCTTCTCTTCCTGTGCAACCAACTTGTGGTGCATATGCGCTTATAATATTCAGAATCTCTCTCATAACATATCTTCAATCTGATGACACGGTCATTCTTTCTATGCACTTCTATTACCGAGTTCTTTAGTTCACTAGACAGTACTATGCCAACTCCATTTCTACCTAGTTTATTTGCTCCACTATAATACAGCTTATATCCATCACCCAACTCTTTAGCTTTATTTTCTTTCCACCGCGTTTCTTGGACTAACATGACATCTACTTTCTTTTCTCTCATCAAGTCAGCCAATTCCTCACCTCTCCCAGTCATGGACCCAAACATTTAGCTGACATACTCTAAACCCAATGTGAGCTCGCTTCTTTAGCTGCACCCGCTCCTGATGCAGTAGCCCTCGCCTTACCACAGAGTTAAGGCGATGTCTCTGTGCGTCGTTTACGGAGTAGACCCCCTAGCATTACCTCTTTCCATATTTCGGCTCATTCCATTTTTTTTGTTTTGGCACAGATTTTTACAGCCGGATGCCCTTCCTGACACCAACCCTCCCTATTTATCCGGGCTTGGGACCGGCACCCATAAGGACTTGTTTGCCCCCGAGGTGGCTAGGTTAAAAGAAAGAAGCTATTACTTATTGAAAAAGAAAGAAGCTATCACTTGTTAAAAAAGAAGGAAGGTATTACTTGTTAAAAAAGAAAGAAGGTATTACTTGTTAAAAAGAAAGAAGGTATTATTTATTGAAAAAGAAAGAAGGTATCACTTATTGAAAAATAAAGAAGGTAATATTACTTTATTTAAAAAGAAAAAAGGTATACTTAGTTAAAAAGAAAGGTATTACTTGTTGAAAAAGAAAGAAGCTATTGCTTATTGAAACGAAAGAAGGTAATACTTTATTTAAAAAGAAAGAAGGTATTACTTATTGAAAAGGAAAGAATTTATTACTTATGAAAGAGAAAGAAGGTAATACTTATTTAAAAGGAAAGAAGGTATTACTTATTGAAAAAGAAAGAAGGTATCATTGTTGAAAAAGAAAGAAAAAAAACTAATAAAGAAAACTATAAGTAAAATATTAAATAAAATATAGAACAATAGGATACTTATTCTTTTTCATGTGATTCTGATTCAACTCTAAAAATCCGTATTGTCTGCACCAAACGAAATAAAATTCACATTTCAACGTTTTAGGAAATCTCGAAAAACCGAATGATGCCTATTTTTTCCGAAATTTTTTTTTAGCAGCGTGTGCATAGTTTCATTGCGTTTCCTCGTCTCCAATAAATAAGTCCCGTCCCCCTGATTTTCCTTTGCCTGTCAACATCTGCTGCGGCCTTAAAAATATGCAAGGGCTTCACCCCTCGGAGCAAACAAACCTTATCTTATTCATAACTTACTCACGGGGCCGACTTTCTCTCTAAGACGCCCCACCTGCAAACCTCCCGAATTTCTGAAACCACTCCTTATGGCACTATTCTCGAGTTGCATATTGCTTTTTTAAGGACTATTTTTGAACAGTATGATGCGGCATCTTAGTACTTGTCGCTGACGTGGATGTGACGTTTAAGCAGCGCTCTTCTTGGGTCGTTATTGGTCCTCTCGTATAGCCCTCCTAAATGGAGCACACATTTCTCCTGCTATCTGTGCGCGAATATACTAAGCTCTCTCTCTCTCTCTTCTCTCTCTCGTCTCTCTCTCTCTCTCAGAGCGACTGACAGATTCTGAAAATATGCCATATTACCGTGACAATTCCATCTAAATGGCAAAATCATTCCTGCGTTTTCTGTTATAAAGAACGTGTTACGTGATTTGTTCGCATTCGGTGTCATTTCTCCATTTACAAATAAATGATTTTTCCACGGTACTTGCAAAACCATGAAACGCATATCATATAGGTAACGATTTGACCTAATCGAACTTGAAACTCAAATTGCTGTCTATATTTTCATGTTTGAGTAAAGCTTTTTTTTTTTTTTTTTTTTTTTTTTTGCTAATTAAAGACATCTGACACAAGTTCAATCAGTAGCATGTGTCTTCTCTCAGTTGTATTCAGCGGATTAATTTCCTTCATTGCAAAATTTACTCAACACCTTTCTTTGACAACGGAATTGCCTTTGGCTTAACAGCCTAATTACAATTCTCTTTTACGGCACTCAGATGGGAAAACTGCTCTATTGTAATTACGAAAATATTCTCTTTCTCCTCCTCTCTCATGAAACGCAGAAATTATAACATTAATTCCCAGAACATTTCCGCGACACGAGATGAAAAATTCCAGATGACTCTCTTTTGCATATATAGATAGTTTGTCAAGATGATTAATATCGAATCGGAACTTTGCTGAACAGCCCAAGTAAAAGGAACTGAACGAGAGAATTGTGGCCTTGCGAGACACCATCCAGTGCCACGAGAGAGCAGCAAGTGAACTTGGACAGGATAATTCTTCAGCTGCAACAGAGGCTCGACTACCATGAAGAGATTCAGAAGGCGGGCGGAAGTGAAGAACGCACTCGTGTGATTCAAGAAAGGGCCCACTTGCTCGAAGCCGAGACGTTGTTTCTGAAGAATGAGAACGATCAAGAGAAGGAGAAACGGCAGCTGGAAGACAAGATCCTCCAGATCACAGAAGAAAATCAGCAGCTGATGTGAGAGGCTATGGGAACTGACAATGCAGTTGGCAGAGGCAAACTGCCAAGTTGAGAGGCAAGAGAAACTCCTAAAACAGAAGGAGAAAGACCTACAGCTAAACACCCAAGAAGCAGAGCGGATGGCGAGGCTCATCAAGGAACAAAAAGATGCGACCGAAAAGCGGGAATCCGACAGGAAAGACCTCGAGTTTGAGGTTCCAGAGCCTGCAGAAGGAAGTGGAAGACCTCACGAAGGAAAAGTGTGGACTTCAGTGTGAAGTTCAGGCTGCGAAACTCAAGAGGAATGAACGAGCTGACATGCCTTCTAGCGGAACGAAATCGTCGCTTCAAGCCGCTGGAGAGGAAGACTGGTGTCAAGGCGAACGGAACGACCAGCTGGAAGACGAGGATCGAAAGCTGCGAGAGTGAGGAGGAATTGGTCTTGGACCTGAAGAACGTCTAGGAGATAGAGATGCCTGGATGAGGGACAACTTTGAAGCGCAGAAAACAGGTGTCGGTCTTCAGGGAAAGGCAGGATGAAGTCTGTGGTGGCTTCATGAAGATGGATCAGATCATGTAAATTGAGGAGAAAGTTTGTTTTGAAATAACTTTGCTCTGTTAATTCTTGATGGATATTGAACTAGTACGGGAATGAATGTGATGAAATATTTTTTTATGGTTTTATTCCTTCTTGAAGCTGCAGAAAAATGGCCAAGAACCCAACATCCTAGGAAAGTCAGAGGACTCTAGAAGCAGAGGAAATCAATAAGATTTGTAGGAGCTCCAGGGAACAATGTAAGGAATCAGTGGCATATTCCTAACCTAAAGATAAGGTGAGGTGTTGAGTGGTTAGAAGCATCTCCAAAAGATGCTCTCTAACTGACTCTCTCTCTCTCTCTTCTCTCTCCTGAGATGGCAGGCAGACCCGCCACGGGACAGCGGGGAAATCCTGCCACAGGTCCCAGGATGGTGGGCAGGCCTGCCACGGGTCCCGGGATGGCGGGCAGGCCTGCCATGGGTTTTGGGATGGTGGGGTGGCCTGACTGGTTCGGTTCCTGGGACGAGGGCAGGCCCCCATGGGTCCCAGGAAGGCGGGCAGGCCCATCACAGGTCCCGGGACAGTGGGGAGGTGGTGCCATGGTTTCCAGGACTGTGGGCAGGCCTGCCACAGATCCTGGTATGGTGGGGAGGCCCACCACAGATACTGGGGAAGGCTGCCAGTGGTGGGGCCCTTGTGGTGAGGCGACTGTGTTGGGCAGCCAGGTGTGAGGCCCCTGACAGGGCAGCGAATGGGTTGGGCCACCCGGGGTGGGGCTGCCAGGGGTGTGACCTCCTCCAGGAAGGTGACCATGTAAGTGTGGGGCCCCCAGTGGGGAGGCGACCAGGTTTAGGTGCCAGTGGTGGTGGGACCCCAGTGGGAAGGTGACCGGATCGGGCCTTCTGGGGTGGAGCACTTAGTGAGAAGGCGACTAGGTCAGGCTGCCAGGGGTGGGGCCTCTTCTGGGGAGGCAACTGGGTGAAGCTCCCGACATGGAGGCAACCATTTTCAGTCTGCCCTTCGGTGGTGCCGCCAAGGGTGTCCCCCTCCCCGGGTGGGGAAGCGGACTAGGTCAGGCTCCGCCATGTGGGGCATCCTCCGGGGAGGCAATTGGGTCAGGCCGCCAGGGTGGGCCCCTTGGCGAAGGCAACAGGATTAAGCTGCCAGGGGTGGAACCCCCGGCAGAGAGGCGACCAGGCCGGGCTGAGGCTCCCAGCATGGAGGTGACTGGATCGGGTTGCCAGGGGTAGAGCACCCGGTGGGGAGGCAACCAGGTCGGGCCGCAGGGATGGAGCCCTGGTGGGGAGGTGACTGGGTCTTCCGCCTGGTGTGGGGTTGCTAGGCGCGGGACCCCCTGCGGGGAGGTGACTAGGACAGGCCGCCAGGGGTGGGGCCCTTCTCCGGGGAGGCGACCAAGTTCAGCCTCCATGGACAGGGCCCCAGCAGGGAGCTGACTGGGCGGGGAGGTGACCAGGCAGGGAGGTGACCAGTTCAGGGCACCAGGGGTGGGACCCCGACGGGAGGCACTTAGGATTTGAATATATATATATATATATATATATATATATATATATATATATATATATATATATACTAATATAGATATATATATATATATATATATATATATATATATATATATATATATATATATATATATATATATATACATACAGTATTTATGGCAGATTTAAATATCTTTCACAAACACAAACACACACACACATTTATATACTATATATATATATATATATATATATATATATATATATATATATATATATATGTATATATATATATATATATATATATATATATATATATATATATATATATATTATATATATACATACCATCTTACTCATTACCTAACGCCCTCCCTTCCTGTTATTTTCATCATTTTCCAATGATGAAATAACAGGTCTTATCACTGTGTATACCTTGACACTGGTCTTATCACTGTGTTATATACCTTGACTTTTAGCTTGATTGGCATTTTGTTATCACAAACTACTCCAGGTACCTTTCTCCACTTCCCAATGCAGCTTTTATCCTACTGTCAACTTCAGCCTCACATCCTCCCTCTTGGCTTAAACGTAGATCCTAAGTATTTTTAAACTTCTTTGCATGCCTTTAAACCAAATCGAGCCGCTTCTTTCTCGTATTACTATTCTGTCTCTATCTTCCCTACTGGTCATCAACACCTCTTTTTTATTCACATTCACCTTCAAAATCTACTGACAATAATTTCTTAAATAGGGAGAATAGTTTATGTCTGTACCCATTTTCATGCTTCAGCCTTGTAGGGTAATAGTTCGAGTCATTGTCATCGTACGCTTAACCATCTAATTTTCCTCCAGGCAGAGTCTATTCACCAATCTTATCAACTTTAACAGAGATCTAGAAGTGTCAACATAAGATTTTTGCCTAATGAACACTTGGCTATCAACTTTCTTTCATGATTTCGGTTTGAGCTGACAACGTTGCTATTTCCTGTGATAATTTGAAAGTGACATTCACTCTAGTTACGAAGAAAAGATGGTAGAATGGTATAATGCTTCGCTTGTGTATGCATGCATGCGTGTGTTTTTATTTGTGCGCATACTTTTTTCAAACGAACCCGTCTGTAGGCATTCAACTGAAGAATGATTTGAGTAGAGGGACATTTGTTAACAATTGTAAATTGTTTGTGAAAATTATTTTGAAAAATTAACCATCACAAAACACATTTCGCTAACGAAACTCTCTGTCTCTGTTTGTCTGTCTGTCTGTCTGTCTGTCTCTCTCTCTCTCTCTCTCTCTCTCTCTGATTAGCGATCATTTCATTCTGTATTTACCATTACCTTCTGATATTACTTCTTTCCAGTGAATGGCAGAATTTTCTTTGGAAGCTTGAATTTCAGGTCAATGTCCCCTGTGGTGGACTTGTTCCAGATGGATAGGGTCATCTCCTGAATAATAATAATAATAATATAATAATAGTAATAATAATAATAATAATAATAATAATAATAATAATTCTCGTTATTCATTGGCATAATGACTGTTGACGGACGTGCGGGCATTCTTAAGGGTAAGCTGGGACGGGGCAACCAGAGGTCCTGTTCTTGACCAGGCCAAAAAAATAAGAAAAAAGGTAGAAATAATTGGGGGTTTATAACCTCACTTTTTATGTATGTCTATTATTATTATTATTATTATTATTATTATAATTATTATTATTATTTATTATTATTATTATTATTATTATCATATTGAGGAAAATGAGCAGTATTACTATGGAACAAGCCCACCACAGGGTCCAGTGACTTGACATTCGAGCTTCTAAAGACTATCATGGCGTTCATTAGAAAGAAGTAACAAAAGGTAACAGATAAACAGGCAGAGATCAGTTGTTGGAAAAGAAAAAATAAATGGGCAAATAAATAAATAATCAGATACTCATAATTATAAATACACACTTTTACCCATTATTTCATGTTCATCTATTTTTACTCTTAGCTGTGGCCATCACTATTTCCTTTAAGGAGAAAAGGGTCAGCTTCCTGAATAAACGGTCAAATTTTGGCATCTTGGTCTTCAAATGATTGTTAGGGCCTCTGAGAGAGGTCCGCTTCAGGTTCGATATTATGATAAACAAAAAGAATTCAACACCAACAGTTGAAACTGGGGATACGAATATAGAAAGAAACACTAACACAACAAAGGTTTATTTACAAGCTTACTAACAAAGATAAATGCAGAATGGTATCTCCTATTTACATAAAAAGGCAAAATCTTACAATGCATGAACTGGGAAGGAAGTGAGGCAATTTAAATTCTTGCTGGCCAGTTTTGCGACTCGAAGCGATGGCTTCACAAAAGGAGAACTGCGATTGCAGACATCTTCTTGACTCCGTATTGCAGAAAATAATGTCTACTCTTGATACTTGAAGGGCAGGAAACTCCCCAAAAACCTCTAGCAGGACATTTTCTTCTCTGAAGTCTGCTCAACGTTCAAAATAACAATCGGTCGTCCACTCCTGAAGGCAACTTGACCAGAATCCAACCAACTCTCGAGCAACTTTCCCTTTGATCCTTCGTCGTTCCTTCTCTTATCTCACTCTGATGATCTCTGCTGCTGATCTCTCGCTGATAATCTGATCTGTGGCTCTTACTGATGATCTCTTACTCTGTGACTAACTGATGATCTGCCTTCGTTTATCGTATTTATACGGCATTTTGGGGGCGGCTACGGCGAGCGTCACAGACTCCCGAGATTACCGGAACGATTTAGAAGTTTCTCGACGAAGTATTGCATGAAAAGTCGCGGCGTTTCTCACGACACTTTGGCGCCTGTTGCGTTCCACAACACTTCTGCCGATTCTAGAACCATCATGAGAACAGGTTTCTCCAACACGCACGCAAAAACATCCGTGCGGCAGAACTTCTCGAAGATGCGTTCTCCTTTCCTTTAGCTTTCTTTGCTATAAAGCTATTGCCTTGACAATGATGCACCCAGATTGTAGGTCTGCTTTTTTTTTACGTTTGTGACGCCAAAGTCACACCAGAGCATTAATTTCACCAAGAGAATATGGACCCCTTCTCGTAAAAAGCTACTGTACCACTGTTGCAGAAATAAGATGCAAATTACTCAAGTTGACTCAAGTTAACTCATTTGATGTGAACAAGGTTTAGTCAAAATAACTTGCATCAAATGAATTGAAATAAACGAAAACAAAGACAAACAAGGAGTGCCATTGATTATTGTCGGACTCTACAGAAATACCCATCTTCTGAATAATAATAATAATAATAATAATAATAATAATAATAATAATAATAAAAACGCAAGGCACAATATTAGAAGACCAGGAAAACTGTCACTGTTTTGAACAACCGGCGTAACCTATTATTTTTTTTATTTAAGTTTTCCTGCCAAAGTGACTTAGTTTTTGATAACCTATACCACATCAAAGCTTCAGCTGTCTGTGTTGTCACATTTTCAAACCAAATGTCCTCGAAAGAGGAGTAATGAGAAACCCTCAATAATATGAAAATCTTTCAAGTCCATTTCCTCACAATGAGGAAACGATAGACTCCTCCAACTTACGCCAGTCTGTCAAATTAGGGACGAAGCAAGCCAAGCACTACGAAGCAGTCCAATTATCTCAGAGCACATTGGCGTCATGCACTCGACAGAATGAACAGAATAAAAGGGGCAGCCTTCTTCGGAAGAATACCAGCAGTCTATAGCCTTCGACGCTAATGACATTCGTCGCAGTATGGTATTGTTGACGCTGCTGTCGCTGACGGAGGAGAGACAAAGCCTTATTATTCAGGGGAACGCCAATGCTTTGGATCAGTATAACTGGTTAGTTGGGCTTTTAGAAAATGAATTGCATAATCTATTGAAAGGAATTTTCACGATATGACGAGCATCGCAACCGGCCACAATTAACGTCTTATTTCCATGGTATATAAGGAAAAAAAATATTAAACTTATAGTCGTTCACTCCATCATTCATAAGAGGGAAAAGAGTTTGTGTCAGATTCATTCAGTCATACACACAAAAATGAGTTTTCTGTTCTGCTTTATTCTGTGTCAAATGAAATTTAAAACAATGAACGATTTCTAACCAGCTTGCTTGAATTTAGTTGAGTATGGCACCCACACACACACACACACACCATATAATATATATATATATATATATATATATAATATATATATATATATATATATATATATATATATCTATATATATATATATATATATATATATATATATATATATATATATATATTATGTAATACACACACATGTTTATTATATATATATATATATATATATATATATATATATATATATATATATATATATAGAGAGAGAGAGAGAGAGAGAGAGAGAGAGAGAGAGAGAGAGAAGAATGGGAAGTGGAGGGAGGGAGGGGGGTTCGAATAGGGTCTCAGCTAACACTGCATTTACATACAGAAACGTTAACTTTGTCTTTCCTGTATGAAAGACATTCTGCGATACCTCCATCTATGGAAAATCAGGGGTTGGTCATTTGCTTGTATAGAATTACTGTGAATGTTATAACTGTATTTCAACATTTTTTACGCTTAGATTTAAGACACTCAAGGCATCACGGGATTTTACTGCGAATGCTACAAAATTATACTAATAAAGGAAAAGACTTCAAACCCGAAATTAGCACTTAAGAGAAATGGCGTGACAATGCTAAAATCATATAAACAAAATAATGAGAAATTTACAGTAATCGCTTAAACATCCGATTAATTCATAAAGGAAATGTGACACTTCTCTTCCATTCTTTTTCTTGATCTCCATCTTTATTCCTTTCTTTCTTTCTGCGGTTTATATCTGGGGGAAGACTGTTTACATCTTGAAAGCCAATAAGCCTCCATGTTTTTTGTATATTACTCTGAATGAGTTGTATTAATCAGATGACTGAATATCAATATCATTTTATTTGGAATCAGGAGTATGGGTAAATACTTGATGCCTCTCTCTTTCTCTCGCTGTAGAGTTTCATACAAGTCCGATATTTATGCCTTCATTAATTCCACGCAAAATGGGAGAAAGGGAGAAGGGAGACGCTAATTGCATGTGAACAGAACAATTAAAATTGAGAACCAACAAATAGAATCCGGGTCGACAGTTCCTGAGAGTTCTAGTTTGCCAGGACACTTTAGTAAATTATACAAATGTTTTACAAGTAGGTAATTATTTCAGCAAAACATAATTTTTCATTTAAATGTGAAAATAAATTGTTTGACCATGATACATTCAGGGGAAACGCACCTAAGGGCTTCCACTTAAAAAAAATAACATTTCTTTAGGAGGGTAAATTATACATTTCAAAACTTAATTTCAAAATAATGTTGTGCTATAAGACAGAAAAAGCAAAAAGAAACAAAATGGTACCAAATTCTCTTTTCATTTCCTTTTTCAAAACCTGTGTCATTTGCAGTAAGTGCAGCCGTCAAGAATAAGACTAATTTCAAGTAATTTCGTAATCGGTGTACAACTGATAATTAAATGTGTAAATTAGCGTTTCAATTACTTGAGTTAGGGAGAGAAATGGCTAGAATTGATGTTCCTGCTCTCTCTCTCTCTCTCTTTTGCTTTTGAAATATCCATGGAATATTAACTTAGATCGGTAAGCGGAGACGTTTTCTTTATATTTGATTGCCATTTCGTCCCTCGTCGGGACCTAAAACTGAACAATGAAACTCTTCCACTAAAAGATATTCATAACTATTTCCAGGCGTTGTCAGGATATCAAATTCAAATTATTTTGTTCTCTCCCTTACATCTCTTCCAACTCATTAGTGAGTCTGAATCCCTCCGACAACAGCTGATCCCACCTACTTGAAAACGTAAACCTCAAAACTGTTTGCCTAATTAAAGCAACTGTACACAGCAGTTTCATCACACATACTGAGGATGAGTTAGCCATCTACCACGACGAGTCAGCTCGGTTAATTTAAGAGAATAAAAGTAATATATTTAGAGGAAAGGCAACTTTTACTGTTGCACAGATCACAGCTGAGGAACAGGAACACACTATTCTAAAGCAAGTCATTTTAGAGGAGTTATCGACAATTTTCAGGCCGCCTGCGAAGAGAAACGCCCAGATTAATTAAGAGAAAGGGCGTATGGTGCACTTATTGGATGGCTGACTATTGCAATGTTCGAAAAAAATTGTATCTTTCGAAAAATTCTATGAAAACAAGAGATATTTTTGGGTTTCGCCTTTTCATTTTTTTTGGGACCTCCTAAGGCACCTAAGGGAAGTACGCCGTAATCGAATTTTTGTTTACAAGCAGTGGAAATTCTTTTCCTTGGCGTGGAAGATTATTCCAACAAAAAGCGAAACTGCAGTAAACCACACTGTAAAATCCACTTTATATCTGTTGCATCATCTCCTTTCTGTGTTCTATTACATCGGAAATATGTACTATTTAGCTTTTCAGCAATTTGTGAGTCGTTTTCTTGATGCTAATTAAAAAAAAAAAAAAAGACACCAGGATTAAATTTCTCCCGACTTCCTTTCTTATCTATAGATGGAAGAAACCTGCAAAGGTATTCTTTAGACCTTGACCTGCAAGATGGCCATGGAAGCGGTCGTTTTTATCGGGAAAATATTAACCCATTTTTCCACAGTCATAACTGTAACTCAGGTCGCTAGAGCGGTCTGAATGTCGCAAGACGGCCTTGTGTTTGTCTACTTTGGAAGCTATGGAGAGAGAGAGAGAGAGAGAGAGAGAGGAGAGAGAGAGAGAGAGAGAGAGAGAGAGAACTAAATCGAGAAATCATCTGAAAGAACTTCGTACTACCAAGAGACCAACCAACTTATTGTTGCGAAGAACCTAAGATTAACAGATGGGACTTCTGTTGCCCCACTTGGAGGAGTTGAAGAACTAGCAAAGATCGCAAGTTCAGTAGTTCATTGACATTCAAAGAGAAAGCGGAAGTCTCTCTCTCTCTCTCTCACTTAACCTGTTGACAATACCATCAAGCTCCCCAGAGACATCAGCCTTAAGCGAAATAATTATTAGTTTATCAAATAAGGAAGTCCTGCCAGTAACCAATTATGTAAAGATCAACTCCGTTTCATTTTAATGGGCGTCGTCCCACTGTAAGTATTTGGAAAGGAAATAAATACGTTTCAGTTTGCAGCAATGAGCCAGGTAACGTGAAAAGGAAAACTAATCACTAGCTAACAAAATTTGTGCTTATGATAAAAAAAAAATTACACGCACATTATAAACACGTGCGCGCGCATACATTGGTCGGTTGTACTTTAGCAGATTCACATCACCCGTGTATCTGATGTGTTTGCCAGTCCCTTACGACGCTCCTGCTTGGCTGTTGATAAGCCATCACAGGCCTGGAAACTCTCAGTCTCTCTCGAGAGTTCAAAAAGCATCCCTTAGGAGAGGTGGAACATACATCCTGCCTATGTGAAATCTCGAGAGAGACTGAAAGTTTCCAGCCTGTGACTGGCTTATCAACAGCCAATCAGGAGCGTCGTAAGGGACTGGCCTAGATATCAGATACACGGGTGATCTAAATCTACTATGTTAGTGGGTATAATGAGTGATATAGGCCTTTAATTTGATCATTCCAGGGACCATTTCCAGCTGCTGCAGTTCATTAGTCCACTTGACAACGAAATGAGTAACGGCCAATTGCTGGTTTCTAGAAAAGCTGCTTAGACTAGCAACCTCATCCCTCCCACGACATTTTGTGTTTGTACGTGTGTGCCGCATAATCGGGCAATGCCACTATATATATATATATATATATATATATATATATATATATATATATATATATATATATATATATATATATAAGCTGCTTTAATCTTACTTATGAAAAGAAAGTATTTCGATCAAAGAACCGCATTGAAAATTCAGAAAGGGCAGCGCCAAAACCCCCAGGCAATCGCAGTCCCGTGAGCAGCTAAATGCAATTCATTTTGGAACGAACAGCTTCGAATGTAATCGATCCCTGCTAGAAAAAAATCAGATGGGGACTGAGGCGACCTTGGAAAGAGCTTATTCCACGAAGCCACGGAGCATAAAATCGAAGGAATGTTATGTGACTTTCACATTCATACAAGAAGTAAACAAACGCTTGGTAAGCAATATGTAATATTACTGATGCAGCTAAGTAACTTCATTATATGGGGAGTTCACTAAACGTTTGACATACATACATACATACATACATACATACATACATACATACATACATACATACACACACACACGCACGCATAAAGAAAAGAGATGATGCAATCAGGACTTTTTCTTGTCATAATAGTACCCTGTTTGGAAAGAGTTTAATTTAGTTACTGGCATTATCACACGTAGCTAGCTCTCCATGGAACGATAAACAACAAACTTAATAGGATATATGAGTTTGTATCAGATTATAAACACGATGCATTGTTGGGTGCAAATTAGTAAGGATAAACATTCTCTCGCTCTCTCTTTCTCAACTGACTGGACTACAAAAAGATTCTTATGTTTAAAGTGAATGTTTAAAAACTAGATATTTCTATTCTTCCGGCAGCTGAGGAGAATGAAAAATTAAAATTATATATATGTATGATGTATGTATGTATGGTATGTATATTATGTGGAGAGCCCAAAAATCCACCTTTTTATGTTGTTGTAAACTCTTGATTATTATCAGTACTTTTGAATCTCCATAACTACCGGAAGAATTCAAATATTGAGGTTATACTTACGGGAGAGAGAGAGAGAGAGGAGAGAGAGAGAGAGAGAGAGAGAGAGAGAGAGAGAGAGAGAGAGAATGTTTACCTTTGTTAATTTGTACACACCAATATTTTTCCGAGTATTAACTCCCGGATAATGCATTTTGGTTGGAGTCTGACGCAAGTTAATGTACCCTGTCAGATTTAATATTTATTGTTTCATGAAAGCTAAAACGTATTATAATGTCTGTATGTGAATGCAATGCCTACCAAACAGGCTTTGAATATGGCAAGAGAAATTTATGCCTGCATCATCTATTTCTTTACTTGTGTGGGGGTATGCATGTCAAATGTTTCGTGAGCCCCCTCTTCATATATGAAGTTAATCAAACTAGCTAGGTATACACGTATACATATATTCATAAATCAAAGAAAGCCATATATACCCCTTAATGGTACATCAGACTGGCTAGGCATACACTTATACATATATACATAAATCAAAGGAAAGCCATATATACCCCTTGTACATAAGTGAATATTCTTCCGCAAGGATACGATCTCATGCCTACTTGGTTTGACACATAGGTGAAAAGTTTAAGGATAAACAGTTTCGGTTATCATTTCACAGCTAGTATATTGATAAGTCAGTTACGAAAAGGTAACTCCCTGAATAGGTAATAATTATTCGCTTGAGGGCACATTTATAATTTCGATTTAATATTTGTTTAATTGCCTTCTTTTCCTACGTTGTTGGCACCAACTTGTTAAGATTCAATGTTTGATAGTCATAATGATGCGACAGAAGACGAAACTAGACTATCTCTCTCCTTCACAGCAATCACAGGTTTACAAGGACCCATTTGCCTCCGACGTTTTCCAGGTCGACATCAAGATGTGAATTTCATTAACTTTTCAAGAAAAATTGAATAATCGAGCCGTATTAAACTTTCTCCATCGATCTTCAGTATAAAGTGCTCAAGTTCCTGCTTCAAGAATTTACAATTTCATTAAGAATACTTTTATTTATTTATCGCTTCGTTTCATATCGATTCTATCGGTGATTTGTTTCGTGGATTTCATTACTGTCTAACAATATGGATGAATTCGATTTACGGAACAACCTTTCCTCTATATCCTCGAAACAGTCCTGGCAAACTAGGTCGAGTCCAAAGGCCCACACCAGGCATCTTATTCCCTTTAATACTTGACCATTTAATACTTTGGGCAAATGCACGTTCTGACCTAATCCCGGCTTAATCTAAAACGACCAACCCACCATAAACCCGAAACGGAGTCCATTGCCGGCAAACCTCCAAAACAAAATGGGTTGCTTTTGTTTCCGGACTTAGCGATGAATCAGCGCTAATTCCACATAAAGCTTCTTTTTTTGAATTGCAGCCATAAAGGTGTTTCCCCCGCCCACGATTTACTGGAACGAATAGAATATAGTGCAGGAATTTAGGTCAAAGGCGAAGCCTTGGGACCTCTGAGGTCTTTCAGCGCTGAAACTGAAATTCACAGTAAAAAGGGTTGCAATTTGCAACAGGAGGAAAACCTCAAAGCAGTTGCACAGTGAAACAACATTG
>NC_087207.1:94443843-94458596 GCF_015104395.2 Macrobrachium nipponense | reverse complement strand
TCTTATTCATAACTTACTTACGGGGCCGACTTTTCTTTTAAGACGCCCGACTGCAAAACCTCCCGAAGTGTCTGAAACCACTTCTTATGGCACTATTCTAGAGTTGCATATTGCCTTTTTAAGACTAAATTTGCCAGTATGGTGCGGCATCTTAGTACTTGTTGCTGACGTGGATGTGACATTTAAGCAGCGCTCTTCTTGGGTAGTTATTGGTCCTCTCGTATAGCCCTCCTAAAAGGAGAACATATTTCTCCTGCTATCTGTGCGAGAATATACTACGCTCTCTCTCTCTCTCTCTCTCTCTCTTCTCTCCTCTCTCTCTCTCTCTCTCTCTCGATATATGCGAATATGTCAATGTCTGGCTGTAGCTGGAGAAGAAAAGTTTCTCTCATTCCACCATCTGCACGCGCTTTTGCCTGAACACACACACACACACACACAGAGCGACTGACAGATTCTTGAAAATATGCCATATTACCTTGACAATTCCATCTAAATGGCAAAATCATTGCAGCGTTTCTGTTATAAAGACCGTGTGACGTGATTTGTTCGCATTCGGTGTCATTTCTCCATTTACAAATAGATGATTTTCCACGGTACTTGCAAAACCATGAAACACATATCTCGTATCCATAGGTAACGATTTAACCTATTCGAACTTGAAACTCAAGTTGCTGTCTATATTTTCATGTTTGTAGAAAGCTTTTTTTTTTTTTTTTTTTTTTTTTTTTTTTTTAAAATTAAAGCCATCTGACACGAGTTCAATCAGTAGCATGTGTCTTCTCTCAGTTGTATTCAGCGGATTAATTTTCTTCATTGCAAAATTCAGTCAACACCTTTCTTTGACAACGGAATTGCCTTTGGTTTAGGAGCCTAATTACAATTCTCCTTTACAGCACTCTCGGGAGAATGCTCTCTTGTAATTACGAAAATATTCTCTTTCTCCTCCTTTCTCATGAACGCAGAAATTATAGCATTAATTCCCAGAACATTTCCGCAACACGAGACGAAAAATTCCAGATGGCTCATTTTTACATATATAGATAGTTTGTCAGATGATTAATATCGAATCGGAACTTTGCTGAACAGCCCAAGTAAAAGCAACTGAACGAGAGAATTGTGGCCTTGCGAGACACCATCCAGTGCCAGAAAGAGCAGCAAGTGAACTAGGACAGGATAATTCTTCAGCTGCAACAGAGGCTCGACTACCATGAAGAGATTCAGAAGACAGATGGAAGTGAAGAACGCGCTCGTGTGATTCAAGAAAGGGCCCACTCGCTCGAAGCTGAGACGTTGCTTCTGAAGAAGGAGAACGATCAAGAGAAGAGGGAGAAACGGCACCTGGAAGACAAGATCCTCAAGATCACAGAAGAAAGTCAGCAGCTGATGGACAACAAAAAGGAAATTGGGCAGATAAACGATGCTTTATGTCAGGGGCTAAGGGAACTGACAATGCAGTTGGCAGAGGCAAACCGCCAGGTTGAGAGGCAAGAGAAACTCCTACGACAGAAGGAAAAAGACCTGCAGCTTACCTTACAGACTTTACATCTTGTTCGGGTTGCCCCAGGTCCCTCAGTATGAGGCACCTCTAATGTCTACCAGAGAGTTGCTAGTACATCTTCTGGTATATTTTGCATCTGCCAATCTTGGATGGTCTGGGATGCAGTTTAGATATTTGTCGAGCTTATTCTTAAACACATCTACGCTCACTCCTATTATATTCCTCAGATGAGCTGGCAATGCATTGAATAGACGCTGCATTGTCGATGCTGGTGCGTAGGGGATTAATGTCCTGTCTGCTTTCCTTATTTTTCCTGGTATAGTTTTGGGCACTATTAATCTACCTCTGCTTGCTCTTTCCGATATTTTTAGCTCCATGATGTTTTCGGCTATTCCTTCTATCTGTTTCCATGCCTGAATTATCATGTAGCGTTCTCTTCTCCTTTCTAGACTATATAATTTTAAGGATTGTAGTCTTTCCCAGTAGTCAAGGTCCTTAACTTCTTCTATTCTAGCTGTAAAGGACCTTTGTACACTCTCTATTTGTGCAATATCCTTTTGATAGTGTGGCTTCCTTATCATATTGCAATATTCAAGTAGACTACGAATATATGTTTTATAAAGCATAATCATGTGTTCAGCTTTTCTTGTTTTGAAGTGCCGTAACAACATTCCCATTTTTGCTTTACATTTTGCCAATAGAATTGCTATTTGATCGTTGCATAACATGTTCCTATTCATCATCACACGAAGGTCTTTAACTGCTTCCTTATTTGTGATTGTCTCATTATTAGGTCCCCTATATGCATATAGCTTTCCTTTTCTGTCTCCATAGTTTATTGATTCAAATTTATCAGAGATAAATGCCATCCTATTTACCTCTGCCCAATCATATACTTTGTTAAGGTCTCTTTGTAGAGCGTTCCTATCTTCATCACAAGTAATTTCTCTACTTATTCTTGTGTCATCGGCGAAACTACTCACAACCAAGTCCTTAACATTACTGTCTATGTCTGCAATCATAATAACAAACAGTAATGCAGCGAACACCGTACCTTTTGGCACACCGGAAATTACCTTAGCTTCATCCGATTTCTCATCGTTTGCAATAACTATCTGTTTTCTGTTGAGTAAAAATTCTTTTAACCATCTTCCTACTTTATCCACTATATTATGTTTTCTAATTTTTTTCGCTAATATATTATGATCTACCTTGTCAAAAGCTTTTGCAAAGTCTAGATAAACCACATCTGTTTCATTTCCGCTTTTCATATTTTTGTATATGTTTTCACGGTGGACTAACAGTTGGGTTTGTGTACTTTTTCCGGGTACGAAACCATGTTGTCCTTTATTAAACAGATTATTTTTTATTAAATGTTTCATAATATTTTTCTTCATTACCCTTTCATACACTTTCATAATATGTGATGTCAGACTCACAGGCCAATAATTTACTTGCCTCTAGTCTGATCCACTTTGAATGTAGGGTAATATATGCTAATTGTGCTCATCATAAATCTTGCCTGTATCTACACTTTGTCTTAATAATATTGCAAGTGGCTTTGCGATAGAATGAACTACTTTCTTTAACAAAATATCAGGAACTCCATCAGGCCCATCTGCAGCTCCATTTTTAATTTCATTAATAGCCTGCACAATATCAGCTTCATTGATATCTATGTCTGCTAAATATTCACTATTTTCGTCCCTTACTTCTATATCATTATCTCCATTATCTATTCTAGGGGTGAATTCTCTCTTATATGGTTCTGCCAATATGTTGCAAATTTCCTTTTTTTCATTCGTTAATCTCCCTTCAATTCTTAGAGGGCCTACTATTCTTCTTTTATTCATCTTTTTCGCATACGAGTACAATAGTTTGGGGGTTCGCTTGATATTTACTAGGGTTTTTTCTTCCAAGTCCCGTTTTTCATTTTCTTATGATTGTATAACCTTTTGTTCTGCATTTACTATCTTACTTTTTAGTTCCATCACTTTCCATGCATTTTTTTTTTTTTTTTTTTTTTGCAAGACCTTTTTTCCACTGTCTGATTTTCTGGAACAAGACCCTTCTGTCTCTTGGTATGCATGACTGCTGTTTACTTTTCTTCTTCAGTATATATTTATCCACTATTTTCTCTAATATTTTATATGATATCTCTGTATTTACTTTTATATCATCACTTATGAAAATGTTATCTCAATCTTTGTTTAATTCTTCATTTATTTCTGGCCATTTTATATTTTTACTGTAGAAGTTGTATTTTCCATATCCTTCCCACTTTTTCATTTCTTGCTTATCTCTGTTTTCACTTGCTTTAGAATGGACTGTTAATTCTATGACATTATGGTCTGAAATACTCGCATTATAAACTGTTATTTCTTTAACATAATTCACCTCGTTCACAAATACTAGGTCTAAAAAACCATTTTCCTTTTCCTTTCTTGTTGGCAGGTGATTTATTTGTTGAATGTTGTATTCTAGTAGCATATCTAATAGCTTTTCGAATTGCCTCTTATCTTCTGCACTACTATTACTCTCTTTTTTATATGTATAAATACAACCGCAATCTCCTATTTGTTCTTTCCAGAGTACGAAAGGAAAGTTAAAGTCTCCGGATAGGAGAATAGTCCAGTCCTTGTGATTTATACATATATTATCCAATTTTTCTATTATTGTGTCACTCTTTAGTATTAGGGGGTCTATATATTACTATGTTAATTAATTTTTCAGATTCTAATTCTACCGCTATTAGTTCACATTCTGAGTTACTATATTTGTCATATATTTTTCCTTGTTTTATGTCTTTCCCATATATCGCGGTTCCCCCTTGATTCCTATTTTTTCTATCTGATCTATAAGTTTGGAACCCTTTTATTTGATCATCATTACCAGTCTCTTGGGAATACCAGGTTTTACTTATATTCATTATATCTATTTTCTTTTCAATTTGGGTTAGTTCTTCTAAGTACTCTATTTTTCTTTTTGAGTTACTCGTAACTAAACCCTGCGCATTTATCACTATGATGGTTTGTGTGTTATCTCCTTCATTTAATATGGCTAATAACAAGGATTTTCCCATGTCTCTTTCCTGTTCTGGTATGTTGTTCTTTTCTTAATTTCCAGAAATTCTGATATTAAAAAATCCAACTTTTCCAAATTATTTGATCTTCCTTCATCATAATTATTAATTTTCTGTCTGAATCTGCAATTTTCTCCATATCTGCAATATCCCCTAGCATTGTACATACAGTATTTATCTCGTGAGCTGTAGTATCTTGGAGTTGATGCTTGGAAATTCTTTGCTGACACTCCATATCGTGGTGATGGCTTGCTTTTTTCCTTCAACTCATGTTCTTTATTTGTTTCTTTCATATTATGGAATTTATGATTTAATTGATTACCTAGTTGATTTTGATTCATGTCTACAGGGTACATATATCTACATTTTTTGTCAAACTTACATCCTTTTCCTTCTTTTAGGTTTTTGCATATTTTTGGATGTAGATCTCTGCAATCATCCTCATAGCCATCTAGGTACGCACATTTACCATAGATTTCATAGTTGTGACATACCTTGGGATGTTTGTAGTAACATCTTTCTCCGAATCTGCAATTCCCTCTTTTCAAAAGGGTGCAGACTTTGTCTTTCTTGTCCATTTTTTCCTCTTTCTCATCAGTGTGCAGATCTGGGTAGAGCCTCTTCAGGATTTCATTTTGTGTTGTTATGTCCTAATTTATTTCTTTGTATGTATGCTGCTTGATAGCCTCATATGTAGTATCAATGAGTATCACTGCATCCATACTCTTGTCTTGTTCTTTGTTTTCCTGTCATTTCAGTTTTGTTTTCTTCTCTTCCATTTTTCTCTTCTTCTTCTTCCTCTTCCTCTTCTTCTTCTTCATTCTCAACTATTTGCACATAAAGTCTTGATTTAATAACATTGTCTATCCAAATATTCTGGTATCCTTACTCCTATTTTGCATTACTTCAGCACATTGAGGATGCGTTGAATGTTGCATGCAGAACATTTTCTGATCAGGTTTGTGGATTAACTATGCTATACCACACCTTACACAGTTTGAATGCTTTTGGCATTCTTTTTCCTATTGCATCAATTAGTATATTCACAATGTTCACCTTATTCATTTTCTTTGTCGGAATATGTTGATTGATGTAAATTTTCTTTATGAGTCTCTTGGCCACTTGGATTTTATTTGGAACTTCTTCAATTATTTTCAAGATGTTTTCTGATGATTTGTTCCAGTTTGAAGGATCATATCCTTCCAATATGTCTATGAATGCTTTTGTATCTTTTTGATTAGGGCTGTTATTGATCTCTTATATGAGAAATGCCAGCTCCCTTCCTGCTACCTCATCATATTGCGTATTTGCTAGACACGCAAGATTTCGCCATTTTTTTTTCCACAGTTGGAACTTACTGCCATCTTGATCTGATTTACAATATTTCACTTGATAAACTAACTTAGTAGACGCTTTATCCTACTATTTTCACACTAATCTTATCACCGATAGTTCATGGACACTTCTAGATGTTTTTTTTTATTTCTAGACGTATGTTAAACGTGTGATATCTGTTGATTAATCAGACTGTGCGCGGGTACGTCTCACCAAGCAAAAGGGTCTCGGCTAACACTGCTTTCACATACAGAAATGTTAACGTTGTCTTTCCTGTATGAAAGGCATTCTACGATATCTCCATTTATGAAAAATCAGGGGTTGGTCATTTGCTTGCATAGAATTACTGTGAATGTTCCAATTGTATTTCAACATTTTTTTACGTTTAGATTTAAAAGATTCAAGCATTAGGGGATTTTACTGAGAATGCTACAAAATTATACTAATAAAGGAAAAGACTTCAAACCCGAAATTAGCACTAAAAAAAATGGCGTGACAATGCTAAAAACATATAAACAAAATAATAAGAAATTCACAGTAATCGCTTAAATATCCGATTAATTTATAAAGGAAATGTGACACATCTCTTCCATTCTTTTTCTTTATCTCCATCTTTCTCCCTTTCTTTCTTTCTGAGGTTTATATCTGGGGGAAGACTGTTGACATCTTGAAAGCCAAATAAGCCTCCATGTTTTATATATATTACTCTTCTGAGTTGTATTAATCAGATGACTGAATATCAATATCATCTGATTTGGTTTAAACTGTAGTATGGGTAAATACTTGATGCCTCTTCTCTCTTATCTCTCTCTCTCTATCGCTGTAGAGTCTCATACAAGTCCCGATATTTATTGCCTTCATTAATTCCACGCAAAATGGGTGAAAGGGAGAAGGGAGACGCTAATTGCATGTGAACAGAACAATTAAAATTGAGAACCACAAATAGAATCCGGGTTGACAGTTCCTGAGAGTTCTACTTTACCAGGACAATAGTAAATTATAAAAATGTTTTTCAAGTAGGCAATTTAATCAGCAAAACATATTTTTCATTTAAATGTGGAAATAAATTACTTGTCCATGATACACTCAGAGGATACGCACCTAAGGGCTTGCACTTAAAAAAAATAAAATTTCTTTAGGAGGGGAAATTATACATTTCAAACTTAATTTCAGAATAATGTTGTTCTATAAACGACAGAAAAAAAGGAAAAACAAACAAAATGGTACTAAATTCTCTTATCATTTCCTTTTTCAAAACCTGTGTCATTTGCAGTAAGTGCAGCCGTCAAGAATAAGACTAATTTTACGTAATTTTGTATTCGGTGTACAACTGATCATTAAATATGTAAATTGGCGTTTATTTGAGTTAGGGAGAGAAATGGCTAGAATTAATGTTCCTGCTTTCTCTCTCTCTCTCTCTCTCTCTCTCTCTCTCGTCTCTCCTCTCTCTCTCTCTCTCTCTCTCTCCTCTTGCTTTTGAAATATCCATGGAATATTAACTTAGGTCGGTAAGCGGACAAGTTTTCTTTATATTTGATTGCCATTTCGTCCCTCTTCTGGACCTAAAACTGAACAATGAAACTCTTCCACTAAAAGATATTCATAACTATTTCCAGGCGTTGTCTGGATACCAAGATCAAATCATTTTGCTTCTCTCTTACATCTCTTCCAACTCATTCGTGAGTCTGAATCCCTCCGACAACAGCTAATCCCACCTAAAACTCAACACGTTTGCCTAATTAAAGCAACTGTACACAGTTTCATCACACATAATGAAGGTGAGTTAGCCATCTACCACGACGAGCTAGCTCGGTTAATTTAAGATAATAAAAATAACATATTTAGAGGAAAGGCAACTTTCACTGTTGCACAGATCACAACTGAAGAACAGGAACACTCTATTCTAAAGTCATTTTAGACTCTCATAGCTTCACCAAGAAGAGTTATCGACAATTTTCAGGCCGCCTCCGAAGAGAAACGCCCAGATTAATTAAGAGAAAGGGCGTATGGTGCAGTTATTGGATGGCTGACTATCGCAATATTTCGAAAAAATGTAATCTTTCGAAACATTCTATGAAAACAAGAGATATTTTTGGGTTGAGCCTTTTCATTTTTTTTACCTACGGAGACACTAAAGGGAAGTATGCCGTAATCGAATTTTTGTTTACAGGCAGTGAAAATTCTTTCCCCTTGGCGTGTAAGATTATTCCATCAAAAAGCGAAACCACACTGTAAAATGCACTGTATATCTGTTGCATCATCTCCTCTCTATGTTTCTATTACGTCGGAAATATGTACTATTTAGCTTTTCAGCAATTTGTGAATCTTTTTTCTTGTGCTAATTCAAACAAAAAAAAAAAAAAAAAAAAAAAAAGACACCAGGATTAAATTTTCCCCGTTTTCCTTTCTTATCCATAGATGGAAGAGACCTGCAATATGGCCATGGAAGCGGTCGTTTAATCAGGAAAATATAACCCATTTCCACAGTCATAACTGTAACTCAGGTCGCTAGAGGTCTGAATGTCGCAAGACGGCCTTGTGTTTGTCTACTTTGGAAGCTATGGAGAGAGAGAGAGAGAGGGAGAGAAAGAGAGAGAGAACTAAATCAGAAGTCCTTGAGAAATCATCTGAAAGAACTTCGTACTACCAAGAGACCAACCAACTTATTGTTGGGAAGAACCTAAGATTAAGAGATGGGACTTCTGTTGCCCCACTTGGAGGAGTTGAAGAACTAGCAAACATCAAAAGTTCAGTACGTTCATTGACATTCAAAGCGAAAGCGGAAGTCTTTCTCTCGCTCACTTAACCTGTTAACAATACCATCATGCTCCCCAGAGACATCAGCCTTAAACGAAATATTCATTCGTTTCTCAAATAATGAAGTCCTGCCAGAAACCAATTATGTGAAGGTCCTCTCCGTTTCATTTTAATGGGCGTCGTCCCCCTGTAGGTATTTGGAAAGGAAATAAATACGTTTCAGTTTGCAGCAATGAGCCAGGTAACGTGAAAAGGAAAACTAATCACTAGCTAACACAAATGTGCATATGATAAAAAAAATTACACGCACATTATAAACGCGCGCGCACATACATTGGTCGGTTGTACTTTAGTAAATTCACATCACCCGTGTATCTGATGTATAGGCCAGTCCTTTACGATGCTCCTGCTTGGATGTTGATAAGCCATCACAGGCCTGGAAATTCTCAGTCTCTCTCTAGAGTTCAAAAAGCATCCCTTAGGAGAGGTGGAACATACATCCTGCCTATGTGAAATCTCGAAAGAGACTGAAAGTTCCCAGCCTGTGACTGGTTTATCAACAGCCAAGCAGGAGCGTCGTAAGGGACTGGCCTAGATATCAGATACACGGGTGATGTGAATCTACTATGTTAGAGGGTATAATGAGAGTGATAGAGGCCTTTAATCTGATCATTCCAGGGACCATTTCCAGGCTGCTGCAGTTCATTAGTCCACTTGACTCGAAATGAGTAACACCCAATTGCTGGGTTCTAGAAAAAGCGGCTTTAGACTAGCAACCTCATTTCCCTAAAATTGGTTGTGTTTGTATGTGTGCGCATAATGCCAATGCCACTATAAATATATATATATATATATATATATATATATATATAATATATATATATATAATATATATATATATATATATATAAGCTGCTTTAATCTTACTTATGAAAAGAAAGTATTTTCGATCAAAGAAGCTCATTGAAAATTCAGTAAGGACAGCGCCAAAACCCCCAGGCAATCGTATTCCCAGGAGCAGCTCAATGCAATTTCATTTTGGAACGAACAGCTCCGAATGTAATCGATTCCCTGATAGAAAATCATGAATGGGGACTGAACGACCTTGGAAGGAGCTTATTCCGCGAAGCCATGTAGCACAAAATCGAAGGAATGTTATGTGCCTTTCACATTCATCACAAGAAGTAAACAAACATTTGTAAACGAACGTTTGGTAGGCAATATATAACATTACTGAAGCAGCTTAAGTGACTTCACAAACTTTTGACATACATACATACATACATACATACATACATACATACACACACACACGCACGCACGCATAAAGAAAAGAGACGATGCAATCATGACTTTTTCTTGTCATAATAGTACCCTGTTTGGAAAGAATTTAATTTAGTTACGGCATTATCTCACGTGTTAGCTCTGATGAAACGATAAACAACAAACTTAATAGGATATATTAGTTTCCATCAGATTATAAACACGATGCATTATGCGGGGATTAGTAAAGAGCAAAATATTGTTGGGTACAAATTAGTAAGGATAAACATTATCTCTCTCTCTCTCTCTCTCTCTCTCTCTCTCTCTCTCTCTCCCTCTACTGACTGGACTACAAAAAAGTTCTAATATTTAGAGTGAATGTTTATAACCTAGATATTTCTATTCATCCGGCAGCTGAGGAGACCGAAAAATTAAAATTATATGTATGTATGTATATATAATATGTATGTATGTATATTATGTGGAGAGCCCAAAAATCCACCTTCTATGTTGCAATAAACTCTTGATTATTATCAGTACTTTTGAATCTCCATAACTACCGGAAGAATTAAAAAAATGAGGTTATACGAGAGAGAGAGAGAGAGAGAGAGAGAGAGAGAGAGAGAGAGAGAGAGAGAGAGAGAGAGAGAGAGAGAGAGAGAGAATGTTTACTTTTGCTAATTTGTACACAACAATATTTTGCCGAGTATGGATTCCCGGGTAATGCATTGTGGTTGGAGTCAGACGCAAGCTAATGCACACTGTCAGATTCAATATTTATTGTTTCATGAAAGCTAAAACGTATTATAATGTCTGTATGTGAATGCAATGCCTTCCTAACAGGGTTTGAATATGGCAAGGAAAACTTATGCCTACATCATTTATTTCTTTACTTGTGTGTGGGTATGCATGTCGAATGTTTAGTGAGCCCCCTCTTCATATATGAAGTTACTCAAACTGGCTAGGTATACGCGTATACATATATTCATAAATCAAAGGAGAGCCATATAAACCCCTTAATGGTACATAAGTGAATATTCTCCCGCAAGGATACGATCTCATGCCTACTTGGTTTGACACATAGGTGAACAGTTTAAGGGTAAACAGTTTCGGTTATCATTTAACAGCTAGTATATGGATAAGTCAATTACGAAAAGGTAATTCCCTGAATAGGTAATAATTATTCGCTTGAGGGCACATTTATTATTACGATTTAATATTTGTTAATTGCCTTCTTTCCCTACGTTGATGACACCAACTTTTTAACATTCAATGTTTGATAGTCATGATGATGTGACAAAAGGCGAAACTAGACGATCTCTCTCCTTCACAGCAATCACAGGTTTACAAGGACCCATTTGCCTCCGACGTTTTCCAGGTCGACATCAGGATGTGAATTTCATAAACTTTTCAAGAACAAAAATATTCGGTCTTCAGTATAAAGTGCTGAAGTTCCTGCTTCAAGAATTTACAATTTCATTAAGAATACTTTTATTTAGTTCTCGCTTCGTTTCGTATCGATTCTATCGGTGACTTGTTTCGTGGATTTCATTACTGTGAAACAATATGGATGAATTCGATTTACGGAACAACCTTTAGTCTATATCCTCGAATCAGTCCTGGCAAACTGGGGGCCGAATCCAAAGGCCCACACCAGGCATCTTATTCCCTTTAATACTTGACCATTTAATACTTTGGGCAAATGCACGTTCTGACCTAATCCCGGCTTCATCCAAAACGACCAACCCACCATAAACCCGAAACGGAGTCCATTGTCGGCAAACCTCCAAAACAAAATGGGTTGCTTTTGTTTCCGGACTTAGCGATGAATCAGCGCTAATTCCACATAAAGCGGCTTTTGAATTTGCAGCCATAAAGGTGTTTCCACGATTTGCTGGAACGAATAGAATAGAGTGCAGAATTTAGGTCAAAGGCTGAAAACTCTGGGACCTCTGAGGTTCTTTCCAGCGCTGGAACTGAAATTCACAGTAAAAAGGTTTGCAATTTGCAACACAGGAGGAAAACCTCAAAGCAGTTGCACAGTGAAACAACATTGTTGGGAGAGGGTGGAGAGCAAGATAGAAGAAAGCGATCATGAACGGAGTAGGATAAAAGGAATGAAAGGGGTTGCAGCTAAGGGCCGCAGGACGCTTAAAGAAACTTGAGGAATACCTGCAGTGCACCGCACGAGGTGTACTGACGGCACTATCCCCTACGGGATACTGGAACGAAGGCAGAAACTTGCAAATCATCTGGATTCGAGGATGGGTCGTTTGTAGCCATTCACGGCTTTGGTCTGTTGCGTCCTTCTGGGTATGTATGGGACGACGGCTCTTTCTATCTTTTGTCTTTTTTTATGTTCAAGCAGGAACGTTAGTCAACATTAAGAGTTTGTGAAACAAATGCAAAATCATTCTCCTGCATTCCTGCGTGTACTGATTCGTGAACGGAAAGACACTGCAATCGGTTTTCAGCTTTTTTTCGGACTATTATTACTCTGTGTATAATAAATTACTTAAATCATTATGCGTGCACGAAAATATATATACTCATATGTATACGCGCAGGTTAAGAAAGGAAACCTTTTCGTTTCATTTACTCAATTCTGAGTTTATGTTCATCATTTCCATGACTTTATAGTTACGTTCCGTGTGTAAGGAAGACACTCCTCTTGGTATAAGAGAGTGTCTATATCGCGTTTAACATTTCACATCGATGCAGACAAGAGCAGAGTGATTTCCGGTTTGGTGCTGCTTTTAGGCGGGGTCATTAATTCTCTTTTCTCTTTAGGAGGGTCATTTCCGCTACAGAATTCCCGAAGGAGGGCATAAAAGGATCTCAAAATCTCTTTCCTTTGGTTGGTTTTAACGTTAATGACACCTTCCTGTTAGAAATGGCTAAGTGTGACATCTCTAATGTAGTCAACGTGACCTTTTTTTTATCTTTGTTCTAAAAAGTAAAAAACGAACGCATCTGTTATAATCTCTGGTGAGCGTTATGGCTCATAACAGCATACAACACGAGTGGTTATTAGGTGGGGGATTTCCTTTTGACTACCGAACAGAAGCTATGCTTAAGGACAGGTATTATCGGGGTGATGGCCTCGCAAAAGGGGAGATTAGAAGCAAAATCATGCCGTTGTGATTCTGTGTGGACGAAGGATCCTCTTCTCTAATGTTATCATACGAGGTCAAGCACAGGGGCTTTATCGAACCCCCCTCTCTCTCTCTCTTTCTCTCTACTAAGCATCCTCTTTCTTTCTCTCTCTTTCTCTCTTATAACATGCTTGGTATTTACGACAGTAGTAGAGCAATAGATATGCTCTACTTAGATTTCCAAAAGGCCTTTGACAAAGTCCCCCACAAGAAACTCATGACAAAAGTTAGAGCTTTAGGACTTGTAGGAGAAATAGCAGACTGGATCAAAGACTGCCTATGAAGAATCAGTTTGGGCAGATGTAACAAGGGGAGTTCCTCAGGGTTCTTGTTTTTTTATTTACATTAATGACATTGATGTAGGCTTAACTAGCAGGATAGCCAAATTTGCAGATGACACCAAACTAGTTGTAAATACAGCAGACTCAGATGTAGTGGAAAGTTAAAGAAATTATCTGATGAAAATATGAGTGGTAAAAAATAGCAAATGCCTTTTACCGTAGATAAGTGTAAAGTGTCACAAATAGGAACAAACAACCCTACACGCTGTTTGGGAATGACATAAATAGTGTAGAACAAGAGGAGGACCTTGGAGTCATTATTACCACGGAGACTTAAAATCCACAAAACAGTGCATAAAAGCTGAAAAGAAGGCACAGAAACTAGTGGGATACATAAAGAGGCAGTTCAAATCAGAAACAAGTATACTGTGCTGCATCTCTACGCATCATTATTTAGACCCTATTTTGAATATGCAGCTAAGAAAAAGACATAAATAGATTAGAAGGGCTACAAGCAAGAGCCACAAAGTTAATGCCATCCATCAAGCAAATAGGTTACCGAAGACGACTAGAGAGCCTAACATGTATGTCTTAAAAACACAACGATTGCACGGATAACTAATAGAAACATTTAAAATACTGAAAAGCATAACAAAAGTAGACCATAATCTACTTACGTTAAACGAAAACCAGGCAAGAAATAATGGGTGGAAACTAGAATTGAAGAGATACAACACATTCCACTGTGGGAACTTCTTTACATACAAGATATGTGCCACATGGAATAAACTGCCACCAGAAGTTGTAAACAGCAACAGTGTGGAAGAGTTTAAAAGAAAGCTAGACAAAATCATTAGAACGCTGAATGAACAGTAAAACTTGCTCCCTAGACTAAGTAAGGGAGCACACATTGTCTCCTAGGATGGACTAACCAAGTCGTCGAGACTCAGACATCCGATCCTTGTAACTCTTTCTCTATCCATCTATTTACTAAGCGTTCTCTCATTCTCTCTTTAATAATGGGGGCCCCTTCTCTCTCTCTCTCTTTTACTCTCATTATCAAGTCAGGTCGGTCACTCAGTCCGTAAGTGTATGTGTGTGTATATATATATATATATATATATAATATATATATATATATATATATATCTATATATATATATATATATAATAATAACATGTACATATATATTATATATATATTATATATATATATATATCTATATATATATATATATATATATATATATATATATATATATATATACATGTATATATATATATATATATATATATATATATATATATATATATATATATAATATATATATATATATATATATATATATATATATATATATATATATATATATAAATAT
>NC_087207.1:94434858-94440843 GCF_015104395.2 Macrobrachium nipponense | reverse complement strand
ATGAATTCCTGGAAATTGGTAGCAAAGGAACACTAAATGGAGGGGTGCTTAATTATTACCCCCAATGGCTGTAAAATCGCTTAGAAAGAAATGAGGACTTTTTAAATGAGGAAAACGACTCTGAATGCTGCTAAACTCACAGACTCTGGCCATGGCATCCGCACATTTAGTTTAGGACAATTTGTGATGCATATGTCTTTGGGAAAAGATTCAATGACGCCATTTCAAAATAGACAGCAAATGTAACATTAAATGCACATTGCTTCCAATGACTGAAATTACTTCCACGAATTGTAGGGAATTTCGGATAATTTTACGATCAACAACTTTTGCAAAAAATAATCATGATCTGATTTGTATCAATGTTTACCACCGAGTACGTTTAATGTTCAAGCAAACATAAAATCCTGAGCCAGATGGAAGACCGGAACAGCGACCTCTCTCTCTCTCTCTCTCTCTCTCTCTCTCTCTCTCTCTCTCTCTCTCTCTCTCTCTCTCTCTCTCTGAATTAGTTAAAATCACTCTTTTCTGATAAATTGAATTACATAGAAATATGAGTTCCATAGACGGAGTAATAAAGGGGCTTAGCAAGACATTGATGCCCATGGAGAGAGAGAGAGAGAGAGAGAGAGAGATTAAAATTCAAACCACTGCAATGAATTGCAACAAGGCAACTTAATATGGCAACGTATTAATTACGCGGTGTCATCCTTTTGGGGTGATTTAGGGTAAAATGTAGAATACATCTTTAACAACCAGAGAGAGAGAGAGAGAGAGAGAGAGAGAGAGAGAGAGAGAGAGAGAGAGAGAGAGAGAGAGAGAGGGAAATGATTGAATTTTGAATAACAGAAAAATAAAATATCGACATACAAATACCCAAAACACTTCAACCTATTTGAGAGGAAATACTGACAGCTTATACATAGCAAAAACTATTTGGGTTCGAACTTGCAACAAAGATACCATAGCCTACCCTGCAGACCTAAGCATTATTATTATTATTATTATTATTATTATTATTATTATTATTATTATTATTATTTATTATTATTATTATTATTATTATTTCAAGAAGATGAACCCTATTCATATGGAATAAGCCCACCAAAGGGGCCACTGACTTGAAATTTAAGCCTCTAAAAATATTATGGTTTTCATACGAAACAAGTTGCAGTAGGTAATGGGTAATACAGAAGGAGGTAATCAATGATTTTAAAAACAGATAAATTAACAAATTAGCAAATCAATAAAGACGTAAGTAGTGTATTGAAATATAAATTGAGTTGTTTTATGGTAGTAATGCACTAAACTTCCGAAGTTCCAACTGCAAGACATCCAGACCGTTCCACAGTCCAACGGTGTAAGGAATAAGGAACCTCTGGAACTTAGAAGTTCAACAGCGAGGTACATTTCTCCGTATACAATGTAATGCTAGGTGTTTGTCATTGAAAAAAAAAAAAACTATATAATTACCTAAATTTGCTAATATCACTCGTGGCTATTCTGATTAACATCAAGATACCTCTATATCTTGTCCTTTAATCAAATCATCACTAACAGAGAAAGTAACTTCTTGACTCTACCTTAGTGCTATCTATGAACATCCTGGATTCCATCATATTATGTAAACAAAGGAATAAGGAAGCTCCCGTGATTACCTTGTAATTGTTGCTACAGGTGACCCTCTTTTCCCCTTACTATGTCAACAGACCTATTCTATATTGTACCATCTTCTTGCAAATTCACGTTTCCCTAGTTCCATGCCAGTGACCAAACGTGTTTGTTTGTCTGTATGGTGTTTTCACGTTGCATGAAACCCCTCAATATAATACCCGAGAATCGAACTCGCGGCCACCGAGGTGGAAGGCAAAGACCATATCAACCACGTCACTGAGGCGCTTAGTGACAAAAAGTGGCCCCGGTTTTTAAAAGCGAAGGAAATCAACATCTGAAGATTAGTTCCTCACACCGTGAATAAAAGAAAGTTCGCTTTACGATCGGTACCTCTTCCTCTTTTAAATCTTCATTTCAATCATCATCTTTTAACAGTAATCTTTTATAGAATTGTTTTGGAGTAACTAACTACATCTATTGACGACAGTACATCACCGTGAAAAAAATTCCGTCCCATTAGACATGGTCCACGGAAAAATAAAGCATAAATACAAGCTCCATTTACATCAGATAAAGTCATAGCAACAATTCTTCGATGTGTTTAGTTGTGAAGTATCCTCCTCATACATCTTCGTAAAACAAGTGGACTTGTCGTAAAATTCATCGTAGAGGTTTATTTTTTATTCATTTATCTATTTATTTATCTATTTTTTATTCATTTTTATTTATTTTTATTTATTTTTTATTTAATTTTATCATTATTATGACATAATGATATTATGTGAAAATATAATATCATTAATTGAAACTAACAAAAGAAATCGGATTTTTTCTTAAAGGTTTGTTCTTTTATTTTTATTTATTTATTTATTTATTTATTTTTTTTTCTAAATAGGAAAACCGCCAGGTCACGAGGCAAAGATATAAAAATTTACTCCTGACACTTCGAGGCAATTTCGTCTAAAATATCTAGACAAGAGTTGGACACCAAAGAGCAACTTCCCAAGTTTATTTACTTGTGTATATATAAATGATTCATGTATGCTTGCTTTGACGGTATATGTGATATCTCCATCGAAAATGAGAAAATATTGTATATGAACAAAAAGCCCTTTGGTTTTTTGACCACTCACTTTTTATTTGTTACGCAGCCTCAACGTCGTCTTGGGGACTGGCTGCATTTCGTCCAACAGGAAAAAGTATTGCACAAACATTCAGTTTCCTTTTCACTGATTTTGAAAATACTCTCGGTTGCAAACAACTTGGGGATCTATTGAAATACTAACTGTAAATATGAAAATAGACAACCATGTCCAAATATTCTGTAAAGATCGTATCGGAATTTGGGACTGAGTTTCATTCTTTTTCATTTTTGCATTTTCCCGTATTTATTTTTTGTTTTCTTTCAGTGCAGGCAGGCGCTATATTCCATAAGCCATCACTTGAGCGTTCGCTAGGGAATACAGTGAGTCAGAGGACTGAATTATCCAGGCATGAAACGGTAAAATCGTTCGACAAAGCATTCGTGCAACGCCAATATAACGCCATAAAAGAGGCAATACTAACAGCAGTAATTATTGAACGATTTTTCACGAAATTACTGACCGAATTTTGAAACGGAACAAGAACTTTACCAAGAAACTTTGAGTAAACAGACATTGAAAGGGTTTTGGTCTTGTCAATTTTGATGAATTTGCTTGACTGAAATTTTGAATGGCTGGGTGAATTCAATGTATGAATAACAAATAGAGTCAACAGGTGTTTTAATGAGAAAGAACACTTGTCTATCGGTTTTGCAAAGTAATTCTGCGATGTTTTGTTTTGCAGAATTTTGTTTTCTGACTTTTATTTCTGAAAAACGATTTGTTCATGCTCAGTAATCAAATAACTACGGCAGCTCTCTCTCTCTCGTAATATATACTACCGTGTCTGTTACAGCAAGTCAAAGTCGTCCATTTTTCATCCCGTGAAAAAAAAATTCTAATACGTGGGATTGGAGAGAGCATATTGCAGATAGGTTTGTCATTTTGCTCTCTCTCTCTCTCTCTCTCTCTCTCTCTCTCTCTCTCTCTCCAAAATGTTGTGAGACTGAAATGAAACTGAATTGCAATATTTTTTTTACCATAACTATTGTCAACATATTTTAAGAACGGTGTAGAATGATTACATATGTATATATAATTTCCTTTTTTGTTGGAAACCTCAGTTCAATTATCTCAACAGCTGATCGTATTCATTAAAAAATATATGAACGGTTCTTCTATATCAATAAAAAACAAAATCCTGTGGTAATTAATTGCCGCTTTAATGAACAATAAACATTTCGATCGATATCGCTAATCCCTACCATGGAGATTATTCATTTTTTCAAACTGCAATTAGGGGTTTTAATGCTGCAGCTGATGGCTGACAAACCCGCTTTGGTGAACTGATGAGTCTCGCTGCCCCAAAACAACCTGTTTGATTGACAAATAGTAATTATGCAGCTGATTGATGTCAATGAATCTGAACTATGACGTTTCACGCCAGTTTGATTACAATTACAGAAATCATCATCCAATGTATAAATGTCATTGTAAGTTTAATTTTTTTAATACAATACGCGCTGTGGCATCAAAACTTATTGGTCAAACATACTATCTTAAGTCTCAGTGTATCATCAGACTATCTTAAATATTGGAAACTATCCATTCAACCCGTCCATTCCACTCGCAAGTATCATAAAGTGTATAAATGCAATTGTAGTTCTTTTATTAAATGTCAATACGGATTGTTGTATCAAAAACCTACTGGTCAAACATACTATCTTAAGCCTCGAGAGTATCACCAGACTATCTTAATTAACTACTGAAAACTATTCATAAGCAAAAGTTTCATTAAAATCATATTAATAACGATAGTAACAACATTGGTCAAAACTGCCAAAAGAGCTGTAACCACTTCAATCTGTAACTGAAGAAGAACCAGAAACAGTTATCAAAACATCACATGCGGTTAGAAAGGTAGGATAAAATCACAGAGGGCTTTTGAACGTTAAAAGCAAATCATTTTGAAACCTTTTATGGCACGTAGCTATATTGGCCTTATTACGTCTACCCTCACTTTTCCACGGTACTTCATCGCGAGATTAAACTCGCACTTTCAATAGTCAGCCTTAGATGAAAGCATTAGGAGACAATAACTTTAATTAGAGAGAACCCAAATAGAACAGCAAAGCTTTACATCGGAAAATGACCGAGTATTTTGTCTGGAAGTTTAATCAAAGCGAATTGAGGTCTTCACTGCATCACCACGGGCTGGTTGACGACGCGGAGAAATGGACACGCCTGCCATGTTCGCGAGTCACCCTCATCAGACGTAGTATGTTGGTTAGTGTTAAAACGAGAATGTGAAATATTTAGGTAGAGGCATATAATTAAAATTTTATATATATATATATATATATATATATATATATATATATATAATATATATATATATATATATATATATATATATATATATATATAGATATATATATATATATATATATATATATATATATATATATATATATATATATATATATATATATATATATATATATATATATATATATATATATGTACAAAAACAAAAACTATTTTTCTTTAAGAAGTAAAAAAATTGATATGAATGTAATCTTTGTTTAAAAAAAACTGCTAATTTGAATAATTAATTTTCTTTAAAATAATCGCTAGCCTTTCAACTACTACAGATTCATGTAAAGATTAAAAACAATAAAAAACAAGTAAAGAATGCGTCCAAGTTACTTCGGCGCGATTGAGTTTTCTGTACAGCGCATGATACTGTATGAGCCGCAAAGGACTGGATTATTGGCCTTGTCATAAATGACCACGCCATAAATCCGCCACTAGAATTTCAAGAGGAAAAAATGAATAAATCCTCAATTATTATTTTTAATTATATACCTCTCAAAAATACATTTTCAATATTATCCCCAAATCAAATTGTCACTTCCATATTCAATTATCATGAGAGTTGGATGGTTCATTTAGGCTTCCCCGAATTAGGGACTTGTTTTATGAATAGGTTATCAGTTAATGGAAGTTCACGAATCACATTATGTGCATAACGTATCTTTCTGTTTCAGTGAATAATGGAGTCCGCAGTTCTCGTGCACTGATGGAAATTTATTGTTCGAATGCGAATGGATTCCAATGTTATTTGTGTCCTAACTTATTGACCTCCGGGTATCCATAAATTGCCTAAAAAAATAGTAGTCCGAAAAGTATAATTGCATTATAAATATTCGGTGATTATTTGAAAATTCTTTTGAAAAAATTTATTAATCTATTCCGGGAGGAAAATTTAGGTTAGTTTTGGACTTTG
>NC_087207.1:94374858-94429858 GCF_015104395.2 Macrobrachium nipponense | reverse complement strand
CACATGAAACTTGTCCACGGTCCGGTGGTGGCCTATGTTTTTGGCACCTATAGCGCTACCAGAAGTACGATGATGGCTAACTTTAACATTAAATGAAATAAAAACTACACTGAGGCTAGAGGGCTGCAATTTGGTATGTTTAATGACTAGAAGGTGGATGATCACATACCAAAATGCAGCTATCTAGCCTCCGTAGTTTTCAAGAACTGAGGGCTGACAGACAGACAAAGCCGGCACAAATAATTTTCTTTTACAGAAAACTAAATACAAATGAAAAGTTTGGCTGTAAACGTTATTGTTAAACCAAAACGAAAAATAACTAACAGAAATAAAACAAATAAAAGAGCGTCTTCCTCCTCAAATGAGACAGACAGAAGGACAATCAAATAAAAACAAAGATAACAGACAATGTGTGTACAACTTGTGTATAAACACCTCCAAGTCCTCGATATTACGGAAAATGTCCATGAGAGAGAGAGAGAAGAGAAAGTAAACAACGTGTGTATAAACATCTCCCATTTCACAGAAATGTAAGATGGCCAAGAGAGAGAGAGAGAGAGAGAGAGAGAGAGAGAGAGAGAGAGAGAGAGCTTCCAATTTCCAAAACCAGGTTATAATTTCCTCTTCCAAGTGAGACTCGCAAATAAGATTCTTATTTTCCTGACGTCTTCTCCTTTGGACAAGGTCCCACTAAACATAACGTTCGATTTAGTTCCAACTCATAGGTGCCATCGCATAGGTCATCTGGTGCCCCCACTAGGCATGATAGTGTAAAGATATATTTGAAACCATGCCCATGAAAAAAACAAGAAAAAAATGCAACAATCTAGGTTTCTGCATAGCGTATATAAACAAGGCCACCGAAAATAGATTTCTCTTTCGGTGGTCTCGGCATAATGCTGTACGAACCGCAGACCATTCAACTTTAACTACGGGCTGGTGATGGCCTAGCTTATATCGTTGCCAGACGCAAGATCAATGCTAAATTTAATCTTAAATAAAATGAAAACTATTGAGGTTAGAGGGCTGCAATTTGTTATGTTCAATGGTTGAAGGGTGGATGATCAACATGCCTCTATCCTCAATAGGATTTAAGATCTGAGGGTGGACAGAAAAGTGCGGACAGAAAGACAAAGCTGACGCAATAGTTCTCTTTTTTGAAAACTAAAAATTAAGTAACCTTTTTCTTATTCACTTGAAACTGACCCTAACGAAAATTGATATTATACTATTCGTCTGGAAAGAACCCAATATTTCACTTCACAAATTACGAACGTTTTCGTTTGAATGAATGAAATTCGTCCGAGCAAAATGTTCGCGAAATAAATGAAAAAACTAGTTAATGAAATATAATGAAATACAACGGATTAGTTCAAAACTTTAGGGCAACTCTTGGAGACGTCGCTCGCGTGCCTGCCACCACCCCTCCCCCGACAGAGCTCGAAGCCAGAGACAACAGAACTTGGGTCGAAAAGACCTCAACTTGAAACCATGGAAATTCAACTTAGCTTAACGCTTCCGGCCTCTTATTTGAAACCTTAATTCGCGCTAAACAGTTCATGAATTTACGTCCAGCGTGAGAAACGTGCTCATCATCATCATCACCATATCTAGCGCGCTGATATAGTGGTTAGTGTCGAGAAATGCCACTCAAACGCCGTGGGTTCGCGTCTCACCCAGGGGCGATGAAAAAACACTGGCTCTGTACCATGATCAGTTTACTGCTGCAGTGTGGGGTTTGCTGTGAGAGGCTGAAACCAACATTCCTTGGAAGCTTTAATTTCAAACAACGGCCCCTACAAGCTTCTTCCATATGAACAGGGTCCATCTCTTCTGGATGATAATAATAATAATAATAATAATAATAATAATAATAATAATAATAATAATATATCGCAATGGGAAAGGAAACACAAAAATAAAACGAAGCACTGAAAAACGCAGCAATATCAGTCACAATAACAACATTACTGTCAGCGGCAGAAAAAATGCACCTAATTCGCATCCAGAGGATTCAATGATTATCATAACGTATCAAACTCGGTTAGGAAAACTCCACAAAAAAAGTTAGGAAAATTGCCGATATGTGTTTTCGGTAACAAAAACCTATAAACTTTTAACCACCGCGCTCCAATAATGAACGGGTTTGGTTCTGTCAGTCGTAATGTATTTGTTTTCGTTGTAATTTGAGCAAGAATGATAAAATAAAGTCTGCTCGATTTAATTACAGCGGGATATTTTTCATCGGTTTGTAGACACTTGTTGCCATATTTGCGGATTTGTGGGTTATGTGTCTGCTTTCTTAGGAGAAAAGATATACGCATAAAAAGTAGCTATTATCAGCTCTATAATTTATTCTCTCTCTCTCTCTCTCTCTCTCTCTCTCTCTCTCTCTCTCTCTCTCTCTCTCTCTGTTCAGAATTAAATTTATCCTCGGAGACAACCGGAAGTCAAAATCAATTAACGTAAGTAAAATCATGATAATTAATTCTGGGTATTGTAAATGTATATATGTATATGTATATATATCCAGTATATATATACTATACACACGCACACACACACATATACATATATATATATATATATATATATATATATATATATATATATAGATATATTATATATATATATATAATTATATATATATATATGTCATAACACATAACCGTGATTCATATATTCATATTAAACTACATATGTCCTTTAATATCTAATTCGCTCTCCCTCGGAATGAAAAAAAAAAAAAAAAATATATTTTCATATATGTTAACCGAAGGGGAATTTTTGCGTCGATAAGAAATTCGTCGGCTCATGGACGCGAACCTTGGAACCAAGAATTCTCAGTGATGAAGTCAACACCAAGTGACGTAAGGTAGATTTTACGAGGTGAATCAATAACCAAAACAAAGGTAAAACCTAACGGAAGTATTACTTACACCAAATGACGCACGAATACATAAACCATGATTACAAACAACCAAGATAAACAAGAGAATCTTGAGCCACCGGATAATGAACTCAAAAGACTTGGTCGTACATAGTTTGGAAGTTAACCATCCCCAGGTATCTCCAGTGAGTCCTTTATTATACAGTGATCCTCCGTCTAGACTAAGAAGTATGATGGTGTTCAAAGGGATGTCCATTTTTCTTTAACTTAAGGGAGAAAACTTTCTCTCGTTTTACGTTCGTGGTAGGGTCAAGTTCCCAAGAAAAGGAAAGTATTTCTTAGTCTCACCAGACCACTGAGCTGATTAGCCTGATTAGCAGCTCTCTGGAGCTGTCCCGAAGGATTAGATATTTCTTACGTGGCTAGAAACCAATTGGTTACCTAGCAAATGGACCTACAACTTATTGTGGGATCCGAACTACATTAAATCGAGAAATTGATTCCTAACCACGAGAAACAAATTCCTCTGATTCCACGTTGGCTTTCAAGTCAAATTGACGTCACTCAGTAAGTAAAAACATTATACCTAAAAAAAAATATTGATAAAACTAAATATTATGCCTGTAATCTGAAGGTCTGACAATGATATATCATCATTATAACTGTAATTATTACTCAAAAGACGAACCCCTAATCATATGGAACAAGTACCACCAAATAGGCCACTGACTTGAAATTCAATCTTCCCAAGAATAAGCATTCATAAGAAACAAGCAACAGAAGGTCATGGGAAATCAGAAAGAAGGTATTACTTGTTGAAAAAGAAAGAAGGTATTACTTATTGAAAAAGAAAAAAGTATTACTTATTGAAAAAGAAAGAAGGTATTACTTACTGAAAAAGAAAGAAGGAATTACTTACTTAAAAAGAAAGAAGGTATTACTTATTGAAAAAGAAAGAAGGTATTACTTATTTAAAAAGAAAAATAGTATTACTTATTTAAAAATAAAGAAGGTAATACTTAGGTTAGAAAGAGGTATTACTTATTGAAAAAGAAAGAAGGTATTACTTATTGAAAAAGAAAGAAGGTATTACTTATTTAAAAAGAAAGAAGGTATTACTTATTGAAAAAGAAAGAAGGTATTACTTATTGAAAAAGAAAGAAGGTAATAACTTATTGAAAAAGAAAGAAGGTATTACTTATTGAAAAAGAAAGAAGGTAATACTTATTGAAAAAGAAAGAAGGTAATACTTATTGAAAAAGAAAGAAGGTATTACTTATTGAAAAAGAAAGAAGGTATTACTTATTGAAAAAGAAAGAAGGTATTACTTATTGAAAAAGAAAGAAAGGTAATACTTACTTGAAAAGAAAGAAGGTATTATTATTGTTGTAAAAGAAAGAAGGTAATACTTATTGAAAAAGAAAGAAGGAAGAAGGTATTACTTATTTAAAAAGAAAGAAGGTATTACTTATTTAAAAAGAAAGAAGGTATTACTTATTGAAAAAGAAAGAAGGTATTACTTATTGAAAAAGAAAGAAGGAATTACTTATTTAAAAAGAAAGAAGGTATTACTTGTTGAAAAAGAAAGAAGGTAATACTTATTGAAAAAGAAAGAGGTATTACTTATTGAAAAAGAAAGAAGGTAATACTTGTTAAAAAGAAAGAAGTTAATACTTATTGAAAAGAAAAGAAAAGGAATTAATTCTTGTTTAAAAAGAAAGAAGTAATACTTATTGAAAAAGAAAGAAGGAAGAAGGTATTGCTTATTTAAAAAAAAAGAAGAAGGTATTACTTATTCAAAAAGAAAGATGGGTATATTGTTAAAAGAAAGAAGGTAATACTTATTGAAAAAGAAAGAAGGTATTACTTATTGAAAAAAGAAAGAAGGTATTACTTATTGAAAAAGAAAGAAGGAATTACTTACTTAAAAAGAAAGAAGGTATTACTTATTTAAAAAGAAAGAAGGTATTACTTATTAAAAAGAAAGAAGGTATTACTTATTGAAAAAGAAAGAAGGTATTACTTATTTAAAAAGAAAGAAGGTATTACTTGTTGAAAAAGAAAGAAGGTATTACTTATTTAAAAAGAAAGAAGGTATTACTTGTTGAAAAAGAAAGAAGGTATTACTTATTTAAAAAGAAAGAAGGTATTACTTATTGAAAAAGAAAGAAGGTATTACTTATTGAAAAAGAAAGAAGGTATTACTTATTTAAAAAGAAAGAAGGTAATACTTATTTAAAAAGGTATCATTGTTGAAAAAGAAAAAACATAGAACTAATAAAGACAAATATAAGTAAAATATTAAAAAATTATAGAACAATAGGATACTTATTTTTTTTCATGTGATTCTGATTCAACTTTACAATATCCGTACTGTCTGCACCAAACGAAATAAAAGTCACATTTCAAAGTTTTAGGAAATCTCGAAAAACCTAATGATGCCTATTTTTTCCACATTTTTTTTTTTTCAGCACGTGTGCATAATACTTCATTACGTTTCCTCGTCCCCAATAAATAAGGCCCGTCCCCCTGATTTTCCCTTGCCTGTCAACATCTGCTGCGGCCTTCAAATATGCAAGGGCTTCACCCCGCGGAGCAAACAAACCTTATCTTATTCATAACTTACTCACGGGGCCGACTTTCTGCAAACTCCCGAATTTCTGAAACCACTCCTTATGGCACTATTCTCCGAGTAACATATTAACCTTTTTAATAAGGACTATTTTTTGATAGGTATGGTGGCGGCACCTTAGTGCATGTTGCTGGCGTGGATGTGACATTTAAGCGGCGCTCGTCTGGGTAGTTATTGGCCCTCTGGTATTGCTTTACTAAACGGAACATATATTTCCTCCTAGCTATCTGTACGCGAATAGGCTACTCTCCTCTCTCTCTCTCTCGGCTAACACTGCATTTACATACAGAAACGTTAACTTTGTCTTTCCTGTATGAAAGACATTCTGCGATACCTCCATGTTCGATATTATGATAAATAAAAGAATTCAACACCAACAGTTAAACCTTGGGGATACGGAATTTAGAAAGATACACAAACACAACAAAGGTTTATTTACAGCTCACTAACAAAGATAAATGCAGGATGGTTTCTCCTATTTACATACCACAAGTAAAATCTTACAATGCGTGAACTGGGAGAAACAGTGAGGTAATGAAAAATACTTGCTGGCCAGTTTTGCGCTGTCGGAGATCAATGCTCTAAGCTGTGGCTTCACAAAGGAGAACTGTAATTGCAGACGTCTTCTTGACTCCGTATTGCAGAAAACAATGCCTATTCTTGATACTCGAAGGGCAGGAACTCCTCGAAACCTATTGTAGAACGTTTCTTCTCTGAAGTCTTGCTCTACGTCGAAATGCCTCGGTCCACTCCCGGACGACTTGACCAGATCCCAATTAAACTCTCGAGCACCTTTTTCTCTCTGATCCTTCATCTGTTCCCTCTTCTCTTATCTCTCTCGGATGATCTCTGATCTCTAACTGATGATCTGATCTGTGACTCTTACTCCTGATGATCTGATATCTCCTACTTCGTCAGTCGTATTTATAGGGCAACTTGGGGGCGTGGCCTACCAGCGAATGTCACAGGCTCCTGACATTACCGGAACTTCTTAGAAGGATCTCGACGAAGTATTATATCAGAAATCGCGGCGTTCCTCACGTCACGTCAGCGCCTGTCGAGTTCCATACCCCACCTGACGTTTCTAGAACAATCATGAGAACAGGTGCCTCCAACACGTGCGCGGATGCATCCATGTTGCAGACCTACTTGAAGGAAATGTAATTTCATTTCCTTTACTTATTTGTCGCTATGAAGCAATTACCATTACACGTCCCCCCAAAAAAAAAAAACAAAGAAAAAAAATGAAAGCAACTGATTTTTATTTTTTTCTAACGCGAAACAAGAATTAAACAGCAGGGGAACAATTCTGCACTAAAGCTTTAATCCAGTTAAACATGCACGCTACTCCACTCACACATGCGAAAACAGAAAACTGTCATTAGGCTACTCATTCTGGGAAATCTCTAGAGAGGCTATCAGCTATAACATTATCCCTTCCTCTAACTTTTTCCGTTTTCTGAACTCTGATTAAAACTTTGAAATGCTAAAACACCTCTTGCGTTTTCTCAAAACTAATTTTTCTCTTCGGTATGAACACTTAATCAAGTATACATGCATCTGCTGTGCTCTAGCTTGCTTACCCATATCGATTACATAATTTAGATTTCCCTTCTCTCTGAAATTGAAAAACAGGACCTTCGAACTTATAGATAAAGAGGGACCTTCTTTCTGGACTAGTACTAAAACTTTATCTCTTTCACACAGAATTCTCTCTTTTGCTCTAAGATCATGTTTTCGTTTATTCTCCCCTTGACTTCCACTAGCGTTCTTCTTCGCTAGTTACCAAGCACTCCCGTTCTCCTTCGCTAGTTGCAAACATCTCTTAAATCGTTTTTATGATACTCTAGATTGGTTATGTAATCTTCTCTACCCTTACTTCTAGGCAAATGTCCGACCATATCGATAACTACATTCTCAAAAGGTTCGACTACTGAAGGAATATTACACAACGGAACTCTGGGAATTACTTGATTTCGGTTTCCCGGCAATTTGGCATTCATGACAGCTTAAAACATACCTCTTTACGTCACTCTTTATTTAGGCCAAAAGTACGCCCTACTAATGCACTTAAAAGTTTTCTTTACTCCCAAATGTCCTGGCTCATCATGTGCTAACTTCAAAACTAGCTCACAAAGCTTCCTAGGAACCACCAATTATTCGGTGATTTCCCCTTTACTACCTGACTTAGGAGAACATAACAACACAAAAACTTCATCCTTTAAACAAAACGTTTCCTTACACATATCATCGAGATCATCATCCAGCTCACATTAAAAAATTCGGGTTAGTGTCTCATCCTCTCTCTGAAACTTGACTAGCTTCATCCTTATTCACAAGGTTAGGTGCCTAATTCATCACCGTAACTAGTACTAGGATAACCGGTACATTTGCTACGTTACCCCTCAAACAGCTACACCTTTCGTTTGGCTACCACTGTCAATGATAGAGTTAGGTCTCTCAGCCACACTCATGCCAAGATCAACCTCGCCCCCTCTATCACACTCGTTCGAATCCACGAACTCACTCACATTCGAATACACGAACTCACGCTCGTTCGAATCCACGAACAAATTATGACCATAGTCTATGTCTGTATCTAAACCTGACCTAGTTACTACCATTTCAGGCAATGGAATATCCCTTACAACAGGATTCACATTCTTGGATGATGCTAAGTCATTACCGACAATAATGTCCCCCCAACGCACATCAACGGGCAACTGTAAACAACTGCAAGTTTCACTTCTCCTGACACTATCTGACTTTCTAAATTCAACTTCAACAAAGGACAAATGACACAAGTGTTAGGGAATCCACCTAACATGACTTTTTCTTCCATATTGATTTCTGCCCTGTTCGGCACACTCTCTCCTAATCAGTGAGACAGCAGTTCCTGTGTTTCGAAGCAAGACTACTTCCCTCGAAAATACACCTCCAAGAGAGGAAACTACGCCTTCTGACAGAACACTCACCAAAAAATTTTCCTAGTTTCTCTCATCACATCATTCCTGCTTGACGAAAGGTTAACTAGAGACACTGGTTTCTTAACGTCCTTCCTTTCTACTGCACAATTTCTCGCTAAATGCCCTTTCCATTACATCAGAAACAAGTAAATCCTGAGCCACTAGATGCCTCTTTACTTTTACAAACCTTAGACATATGACCAGGTTTTTCGCATGTATAACAGAATAGTCACTTTTACTCGCATTGCAATTACTAGAACTGAAAGGCCTTTAATGATTTGTACTCTACCAGACGAAGGATCATTTCGCTTCCTTACTAACACTCAAATTATGAGTTAGACTATATTCGTCAGGTAAAAACCTAGTTGCTCCTAAAAGATACTTCTCACCTATCTTCTATATAAAGTTTGATCTCTTTGAAGTTTTCTAACAACACTAAGTTCATCAAACCATCAAAATCCTCAACTTTAGCAGAAGTTAACCAATAAAAAAACAGCCTTCCTAACTTCTTACCGTATTGTACATACGTAATATTTTCGTCCATTCTCAAATTACTAATTTCTTATGGTACGCCCCCGGTACTAGCCTATACGTGCTAAGGAGAGTTTTTTTTTTTTTGTTTTTTTTTTTCACAATATCATAATCATCCACATTCCTCCCTTAGACATGCAACCATACACAGTATAAAGTCCACATTTCAATAGGAGAACCTACTCTTTCCATTAACTTCTCAAAACACATGAAATATTTCGTTACATCTTCCTCATCAAACTTTGGTACTAATTTCAGCACTGGCATCTCATGCCTAACCTATCAGCCTCGTTTTCATTCTCGCCTGTCAGACTGTTACGAGTACTTTCCCCTTAACCGAGCAATTTCCAACTCATCATACGCTCTTTCTCTCTTTCTTCTTCCTGCTTCATTACCAACATTTCTCTCTCTTGCTGCATTTTCATTGCTTCTCTCGCTTGCTGCACTTCCTTCTCAGCTGCTCTTTCCTCTTCTCAGCCGCTCTTTTCCTCTCTCTCAGCCGCTCTTCATCTCTCTCATACTTTTCTCTTTCTTTCTTTTCTTTTCAACATACTCACGGAGATCATTCCCCTCTAGACCTAGGAGCTTACCTGACTCATAAACTCTTTCACCATCTCACTCATTCTGGTTCTTTCTATATTCTCCCTGTGTTTCAATCTGTTATGGTGCTGAAATATACTGGCCAAGGTCGCCAAGATGTTACAAACCGTGAAGAGGTCCGCTCCAAGTTCGATATTATGATAAACAAAAAGAATTCAACACCAACAATTGAAACTGGGGATACGAATTTAGAAAGATACACAAACACAACTAATGTTTATTTACAAGCTCACTAACAAAGATAAATGCAGAATGGTTTCTCCTATTTACATACCACAAGTAAAATCTTACAATGTGTGAACTAGGGGAACAGTGAGGTAAGGAAAAATACTTGCTGGCCAGTTTTGCGCTGTCGGAGATCAATGCTCAAAGTGATGCTTCACAAAAGGAAATCGTAATTGCAGACGTCTTCTTGACTCCATATTGCAGAAAACAATGTCTATTCTTGATACTCAAAGGGCAGGAACTCCTCGAAACCTCTTGTAGAACGTTTCTTATCTGAAGTCTTGCTCTACGTTGAAATGCCTCGGTCGTCCACTCCCGGACGACTTGACCAGATCCCAATTAAACTCTCAAGCGCCTTTTTCTCTCTGATCCTTCGTCTGTTCCTTCTTCTCTTATCTCTCTCGGATGATCTCTGATCTCTAACTGATGATCTGATCTGTGACTCTTACTCCTCATGATCTGATATCTCCTACTTCGTCAATCGTCTGTATTTCGGGCAACCTGGGGCGTGGCCTACCAGCGAACGTCACAGGCTCCCGACATTACCGGAATTTCTTAAAAGGATCTCGACGAAGTATTGCTTCAGAAATCGCGGCATTCCCCACGTCACGTCGGCACCTGTCGAGTTCCATACCCCACCTGACGTTTCTAGATAATCATGAGGACAGGCGCCTCCCAACATGTGCGCGGATGCATCCATGTTGCAGACCTACTTGAAGGAAATGTATTTTCATTTCCTTTTACTTATTTGTCGCTATGAAGTGATTACCATTACATCCCTCTATGAAAATCAGGGGTTGGTCATTTGCTTGTATAAAATTACTGATGAATGTTATAACTGTATTTCAAAAATTTTTTACGCTTAGATTTAAAGACACTCAGGCATCACAGGATTTTATTGAAATGCTACAAAATTATACTAATAAAGGAAACGGCTTCAAACCCGAAATTAGCACTTAAGAGAAATGTCGTGACAATGCTAAAAACATATAAACAAAAATAGAAATTCACAGTAATCACTTAAAATACTGATTAATTCTAGGAATGGGACTTCTCTTCCATTATTTTTCTTTATCTCATCCTTTATTCCTTTCTTTCTTTCTGCGGTTTTATATCTGGGGGAAGACTGATTACATCTTGAAAGCCAAATAAGCCTCCATGTTATATGTATATTACTCTGCTGAGCTGTATTAATCGATGACTGAATATCAATATCATTTGAATTTGGAAACTGGAGTATGGGTAAGTACTTGATGCCTCTCTCTCTCTCTCTCTCTCTCTCTCTCTCTCTCTTCTTCTCATCTCCTCCTCTCTCTCTCTCTCTCTCTCTGCTGTAGAGTTCCATACAAGTCCCGATATTTACTGCCTTCATTGATTCCACGCAAAATGGGAGAAAGGGAGAAGGGAGACGCTAATTGCATGTGAACAGAACAATTAAAATTGAGAACGAACAAATAGAATCCGGGTCGGACAGTTCCTTAGAGTTCTAGTTTACCAGGACACTTTAGTAAATTATACAAATGTTTTACAAGTAGGTAATTATTTCAGCAAAACATATTTTTCATTTAAATGTGGAAATAAATTGTTTGACCATGATACATTCAGGGGAAAACGCACCTAAGGGCTTCCACTTAAAAAAAAAATTACATTTCTTTAGGAGGGTAAATTATACATTTCAAACTTAATTTCAAAATAATGTTGTGCTATAAGACGAAAAAAGGAAAAAGAAACAAAATGGTACCAAATTCTCTTTTCATTTCCTTTTCAAAACCTGTGTCATTTGCAGTAAGTGCAGCCGCCAAGAATAAGACTAATTTCAAGTAATTTCGTAATCGGTGTACAACTGATAATTAAATATGTAAATTAGCGTTTCAATTACTTGAGTTAGGGAGAGAAATGGCTAGAATTGTTCCTGCTCTCTCTCCTCTCTCTTTGCTTTTGAAATATCCATGGAATATTAACTTAGATCGGTAAGCGGACAGTTTTCTTTATATTTGATTGCCATTTCGTCCCTCTTCGGGACCTAAAACTGAACAATGAAACTCTTCCACTAAAAGATATTCATAACTATTTCCAGGCGGTGTCAGGATATCAAATTCAAATCATTTTGCCTCTCCCTTACATCTCTTCCAACTCATTAGTGAGTCTGAATCCCTCCGACAACAGCTGATCCCACCTTCTTAAAAACGTAAACCTCAAAACGTTTGCCTAATTAAAGCAACTGTACACAGCAGTTTCATCACACATACTAGGATGAGTTAGCCATCTACCACGACGAGTCAGCTCGGTTAATTTAAAAGAATAAAAGTAATATATTTAGAGGAAAGGCAACTTTAACTGTTGCACAGATCACAGCTGAGGAACAGGAACACACTATTCTAAAGCAAGTCATTTTAGAGGAGTTATCGACAATTTTCAGGCCGCCTGCGAAGGGAAATGCCCAGATTAATTAAGCAGGAAGGTTCGTATGGTGCACTTATTGGATGGCTGACTATTGCAATGTTCGAAAAAAATGTAATCTCTCGAAAAATTCTATGAAAACAAGAGATATTTTTGGGTTTCGCCCTTTTTTCTTTTTTTATTTTTTTTGGGACCTCCTAAGGCACCTAAGGGAAGTACGCCGTAATCGAATTTTTGTTTACAAGCAGTGGAATTGCTTTCTCCTGGCGTGGAAGATTATTCAACAAAAGCGAAACTGCAGTAAGCCACACTGTAAAATCCACTTTATATCTGTTGCATCATCACTTTTCTGTGTTCTATTACATCGGAAATATGTGCTATTTAGCTTTTCAGCATTTGTGAGTCTTTCTTGATGCTAATAAAAAAAAAAAAGAAAAAAAAAAAGAACACCAGGATTAAATTTCTCCCGATTCCTTGCCTTTCTTATCTATAGATGGAAGAGACCTGCAAAGGTATTCTTTAGACCTTGACCTGCAAGATGGCCATGGAAGCGGTCGTTTAATCGGGAAAATATAACCCATTTCCACAGTCATAACTGTAACTCAGGTCGCTAGAGGTCTGAATGTCGCAAGACGGCCTTGTGTTTGTCTACTTTGGAAGCTATAGAGAGAGAAAGAGAGAGAGAGAGAGAGAGAGAGAGAGAGAGAGAGAGAGAGAGAGAACTAAATCAGAAGTCCTTGAGAAATCATCTGAAAGAACTTCGTACTACCAAGAGACCAACCAACTTATTGTTGCGAAGAACCTAAGATTAACAGATGGGACTTCTGTTGCCCCACTTGGAGGAGTTGAAGAACTAGCAAGCATCGCAAGTTCAGTACGTTCATTGACATTCAAAGAGAAAGCGGAAGTCTCTCTCTCTCTCTCTCACTTAACCTGTTGACAATACCATCACGCTCCCCAGAGACATCAGCCTTAAACGAAATAATTATTCGTTTCTCAAATAAGGAAAGTCCTGACCAGAAACCAATTATGTAAAGATCAACTCTGTTTCATTTTAATGGGCGTCGTCCCACTGTAAGTATTTGGAAAGGAAATAAATACGTTTCAGTTTGCAGCAATGAGCCAGGTAACGTGAAAAGGAAAACTAATCACTAGCTAACCCAAATGTGCATATGATAAAAAAAATTACACGCACATTATAAACACGCGCGCGCGCATACATTGGTCGGTTGTACTTTAGTAGATTCACATCACCCGTGTATCTGATGTGTTTGCCAGTCCCTTACGTCGCTCCTGCTTGGCTGTTGATAAGCCAATCACGGGCCTGAAATTCTCAGTATCTCTCAAGAGTTCAAAAAGCATCCCTTAGGAGAGGTGGAACATACATCCTGCCTATGTGAAATCTCGAGAGAGACTGAAAGTTTCCAGCCTGTGACTGGCTTATCAACAGCCAATCAGGAGCGTCGTAAGGGACTGGCCTAGATATCAGATACACGGGTGATGTGAATCTACTATGTTAGAGGGTATAATGAGAGTGATAGAGGCCTTTAATTTGATCATTCCAGGGACCATTTCCAGCTGCTGCAGTTCATTAGTCCACTTGACTCGAATAGATAACGGCCAATGCTGGGTTCTAGAAAAAGCGGCTTATTTAGACTAGCAAACCTCATTTCCCTACGACATTTTGTGTTTGTATGTGTGCGCATAATAGCAATGCCACTATATATATATATATATGTATTATATATATATATATATATATATATAATATATATATATATATAATATATATATAAGTATATATATATATATATATATATATATACTATATATATATATATATATTTATATAATTTATAAATATATAAAATATATGATATATATATAGATATATATATATATATATATATATTAATATTTTATTAAATAATATTTATATATATAAATTATCATATATATAAATTTATATCTATATATATATATATATATATATATATATATATATATATAAAACTGCTCTAATCTTACTTATGAAAAGAAAGTATTTTCGATCAAAGAACCGCATTGAAAATTCAGTAAGGAAAACTAGAAAATCATAAATGGGGACTGAGCGACCTTGGAAAGAGCTTATTCCACGAAGCCACGTAGCACAAAATCGAAGGAATGTTGAGTGCCTTTCACATTCATCACAAGAAGTAAACAAACGTTCGGTAAGCTATATACACATTACTGATGCAGCTTAAGTAACCTCATATATGGGGAGTTCCCTAAACGTTTGACATACATACATCATACTACATACACAGCACGCACGCATAAAAAAAAAAGAGAGATGATGCAATCTGGACTTTTTTTTTTTTCTTGTCATTATATAGAACCCCTGTTTGGAAAGAATTTAATTTAATTACTGGCATTATCTTACGTGTTAGCTCTCATGAAACGATAAACAACAAACTTATAGGATATATGAGTTTGCATCAGATTATAAACAGGATGCATTATGCAAGGATTTAGTAAAGAGCAAAATATTGTTGAGTACAAATTAGTAAGGATAAACACTTCTCTCTCTCGCTCTCTCTCTCTCTCTCTCTCTCTCTCTCTCTCTCTCTCTCTCTCTCACTCTCTCAAAACTGACTGGACTACAAAAAAGTTCTAATGTTTGTTTAAAGTGAATGTTTATAACCTAGATATTTCTATTTCTTCCGGCTGCTGAGGAGAATGAAAAATTAAAATTATATACATGTATGTATGTATGCATGTATGTATGTATATTATGTGGAGAGCCCAAAAATCCACCTTTATGTTGTTGTAAACTCTTGATTATTATCAGTACTTTTGAATCTCCATAACTACCAAAAGAATTCAAATAATGAGGTTATGCTTACGGGGGGAGAGAGAGAGAGAGAGAGAGAGAGAAAAGAGGAGAAGAGAGAGAGAGAGAGAATGTTTACCTTTGCTAATTTGTACACAACAATATTCTGCCGAGTATTAATTCCCGGATAATGCATTGTGGTTGGAATCTGACGGAAGCTAATGTATCCTGTCAGGTTTAATATTTATTGTTTAATGAAAGTTAAAAGGTATTATAATGTCTGTATATGAATGCAATGCCTACCAAACAGGCTTTGAATATGGCAAGAAAAATTTATGCCTGCATCATCTATTTCTTTACTTGTGTGTGGGTATGCATGTCAAAGTGTTTCATAACATATATGAAGTTACTCAGATTGGCTAGGTATACACTTATACATATATATACATAAATCAAACGAAAAGCCAATACATACCCCTTAATTGTACATCAGACTGGCTAGGCATACACTTATACATATATACATAAATCAAAGGAAAGCCATATATACCCCTTAATGGTACATAAGTGAATATTCTCCCGCAAGGATACGATCTCATGCCTACTTGGTTTGACACATAGGTGAACAGTTTAAGGGTAAACAGTTTCGGTTATCATTTAACAGCTAGTATATGGATAAGTCAACTACGAAAAGGCAATTCCATGTATATGTAATAATTATTCGCTTGACGGCACATTTATTATTACGATTTAATATTCGTTAATTGCCTTCTTTCCCTACGTTGTTGGCACCAACTTTTTAACATTCAATGTTTGAAAGTTATAATGATGTGACAAAAGGCGAAACTAAACGATCTCTCTCCTTTACAGCAATCACAGGCTTACAAGGACCCTTTGCCTCCGACGTTTTTCCAGGTCGACATCAAGATGTGAATTTCATTAACTTTTCAAGAAAAATTAATTAATCGAGCCGTATTAAAACTTTCTCCCTCGATCTTCAGTATAAGGTGCTGAAGTTCCTGCTTCAAGAATATACAATTTCATTAAAATACTTTTATTTATTCATCGCTTCGTTTCGTATCGATTCTAATGGTGACTTGTTTCGTGAATTTCAGTACTGTCAAACAATATGGATGAATTCGATTTACGGAACACCCTTTGCTCCATATCTTCGAATCAGTCCTGGCAAACTAGGTCGAGTCCAAAGGCCCACACCAGGCATCTTATTCCCTTTAATACTTGACCATTTAATACGTTGGGCAAATGCACGTTCTGACCTAATCCCGGCTTCATCCAAAACGACCAACCCACCATAAACCCGAAACGGAGTCCATTGTCGGCAAACCTCCAAAACAAAATAGGTTGCTTTTGTTTCCGGACTTAGCGATGAATCAGCGCTAATTCCACATAAAGCTGCTTTTGAATTTGCAGCCATAAAGGTGTTTTCCACGATTTGCTGGGAAACGAATAGAGTAGAAGTGCAGAATTTAGGTCAAAGGCGAAGCTCTGGGACCCTCGGAGGTCTTTCAGCGCTGAAACTTAAATTCACAGTAAAAAGGGTTGCAATTTGCAACAGGAGGAAAACCTCAAAGCAGTTGCACAGTGAAACCACATTGTTAGGAGAGGGTGGAGAACAAGATGGAGGGAAGAGATCATGAACGGAGGTAGGATAAAAGGAATGAAAGGGATTCCAGCTAAGGGCCGCAGGGACGCTTTAAAGAACCTTGAGGAATACCTGCAGTGCACCGCACGAGGTGCACTGACGGCACTACGGGATACTGTTACGAAGGCAGAAACGTGCGAATCATCAGGATTCGAGGATGGGTCGTCTGTAGCCATCCACGGCTTTGGTCTTAAGCGTCCTTCTGGGTATGTATGGGAAGAGACGGCTCTTTATATCTTCTGTCTTTTTTTATGTTCAAGCAGGAACGTTAGTCAACATTAAGAGTTTGAGAAACAAATGCAAAATCATTCTCCTGCATTCCTGCGTGTACTGAAAAATAAGAGAGCGGTAAAAAAATGGTAAATGCCTTTTTAACGTAGATTATGTGTAGAGTTACAAGTAGGAACAAACAACCCCCATGGCAACTACATAATGCTTGGGAATGACACATATAGTGTAGAACAAGAGGAGGACCTTGGAGTCGTTATTACTAAGGACTTACATCCACAAACAGTTGCATAAAAGCTGAAAAGAAGGCACAGAAACTAGTGGGATACCTAAAGAGGCAGTTCAAATACAGAAACAAGGAAACGGTGCTGCAGATCTACACATCAATAGTTAGACCCTATCTTTTAATATGCAGGACACTTTTGGTCACCAACACTAAGAAAAAGACATATGTAGATTAGAAGGGGTACAAACAACAAGAGCCATAAAGTTAATCCCACCCATCCATTAGGCAAATAGGTTACCGGAGACGACTAGAGGGCTCCTGAACCATGTTTGGCTTAGAAACACGAATATTGCGAGGTATAACTAATAGAAACATTAAAATACTGAAAAGCATAGCAAAAGTAGGACAGTAATGTATTTACGTTAAACAAAACCAGGCAAGAAATAATGGATGGAAACTAGAACTGAAGAGATACAACACATCCCACTGTGGGAACTTCTTTACATACAAGATATGGGTTACGTAGAATAAACTGCCACCATAAGCTGTAAACAGCAACAGTGTGGAAGAGTTTAAAAGAAAGCTAGACAAAATCATTAGGACACTGGGGGGGGGGATGAACAGTAAAACTTGCTCCTAGACATAAGTGAGCACACGATGTCTCCTCGGATCAGACTAACGAAAGGTCTGTTTTGAGACATCCTAATCCTTGTAACTCCTTGTAACTCTTTCTCTGTCTATCTATCTATTACTAAGCGTTCCCTCGTTCTCTCTTTAATATGGGGGGGGCCCCCGCCCTCCTCTCTCTCTATCTCTTTTTTTTTTTTTGTTTTTTTTTTACCAAGTCTCTCTCTGTTTCTCTCTTATCAAGTCAGTTGGTCACACAGTCCGTAAGTATAAATATGATAAAAATAAATAAATAATAATATATCATATATATATATATATATATATATATATATATATATATATATATATATATATATATTTATATATATATATATATATATATATATATATATATATATATATATATATATATATATATATATATATATATATATATATATATATATATATATATATGTGTGTGTGTGTGTGTGTGTGTGTGTGTGTGTGTGTTCATATATTGACATATTTCTATGTAATCAAGGACATAATGCTATAAACCAACTATGCAGGGCACGAAACAATCCTAGAAGAAAGACGCCTTCCTATCTATGACTTGCAACGCAATCTGATGATAAATAAAATATGAATGAGAAAGAAACTGGATATGGTTAGCCATTCATTCAATAAAACAAATGCAACAAGAATTTAAAGAAACGTATCAAGAAGCAGTAGAACTAAAACATCTTCCATCCGCCCTGAACACTACGCCGTAAAAAAAAATGATCAATAAAAAGAACAACTTCTGTCCCAATGGCAGCCGTTCCTTCTCGGGAATAGAGAGAGAGACAGACCTTCACCTTCAGAGACCTTTTTATATGTCTGGGATATTCATGATGCTTCACTGTAACCCAGACAAGAAAGAATAACTGATAAAGTACCGTTGATACACACACACAACATATATATTATATATATATATATATATATATATATATATATATATATATATATATATATATATATATATATATATATATTATATATATATATATATATATATATATATATATATATATATATATATATATATATATATATATATATATATATATATATATTCCAGGTGGGGAATTATTATTTTATTGTTGGGTGTATCTCTAGTCGTGTATATATATATATATATATATATATATATATATATATATATATATATATATATATATATATATATATATATATATATACACGACTCGAGATACACCCAACAATAAAATAATAATTCCCCACCTGGACACGATTAAGAGAATAACCAACCCCCTCGGAAAATCGAACCCTTTTGTATTTACTTACCCAAACACCTTAGCCAAATCCCTGATTAACGTCCAACAAAAGACATCTCCAAAGGACTCTGGGGTATACGAAATCTCATGCCAGGACTGTGACCAATCTTACATCGGATTTACAGGTAAATCCCTTCCCCAGAGATTAATACAACACAAACGGCAGTTAGGTATAGACAACAGAACTCGACTATTTTCACCATATAAATGAACATAACCATAGAATAAACTGGAATTTGTCACGTGTAATTTATAGCAGCAAACTGCCGGTACAAGAGTCAAATGATGGAATCAGCCTTAATAAAAGCGAGGCAGGTAATGAACATCTCAAAAGGAGCATGGATTTCAGATACGATCGACAATGTCTTCATTCAACCAACACTTAAGAAGATTAAAGGAAGATTATCAACGGGGGTGACTTAAATTGGCTTGTTTGTGGATGGACCTCTTGGTATAATACCACCTTTTCTGTAAACTTTTCTCATTCATCTACCTGAAGAGGGAGACAGCAATCTCTGAAATATAGTACTTTTTTTTCTCTATTTTTGGTGTTTTTTGTATGGGCTCCTTTTATTAGATGGAATTCTGTTGTTACAGAACCTTTTTACCAGTCTATATATATATATATATATGTGTGTGTGTGTGTGTGTATATATATATATATATATATATATATATATATATATATATATATATATATATATATATATATATATATATATATATATATATATATATATATATATATATATATATATATATATATATTTAATATTATTATATATTGCTACTTTCAAATGCATATTTCCCCTCTTTGAAATGTCATGTAGAATTATGCAACATTTCTTCAGATTCCTAGATAGTTTAGAGATAGGATGTTTTAAATGTGTGTTCAGATTTCGCATTACATGTTGTAAAAGAATATATATATTAACATAGAACGTAAAAAGAGAGAGATTTTCTTTGTCTTTTCGAAGCTATGATTGTTTCCCCTTTATGTCAACACTTTAAGATTAGAGGGTCTGCGAGATCCATTTGCTTTCCTAAATCTGTCAACGCGTTTGATAGCGTGCTCAAATCTTCATTTGTGTTTTGGAGAATCTGTCATCGTACTTGATAAGACTTCTCCTTCGTGTCGATCGAGTAGAGTACGTCTTTTTTTTTCTAACAGACTTGTCTCGTACGCTTATGTCTTTGCCGAGTCCCCACGTGGAGATTGCACATTTCTTTATGAAGATTGCGTCAGATTTCGAACTTTCTGCCAGAGTTTTTTGTCTCATCATCTGCCCTGTCCAGTTTTCGCAAGGGAAGAAGATTTCATTACATCCTAGAACCTCGAGGCATTAACATCTCGCTCTCTCTCTCTCTCTCTCTCTCTCTCGACATCCTTGAGATTATATTAATTAAACGTAACATAAATTGGTCACTCGTAACTTAGAATTTCATATTTGATATTTCTTAGAGTTTATTTAGTGTTATTTAGTTTCTTTTGTGGAATCTGAGCAAACATTGTTTCGTAACGGCGCCTGGTTTTTGTGAAAGTGTGATATACAAGCTGCAGCCAGAGAAAGAAAGAAGTTGGTATAACAAAAAGGTAAGTGTTATATTTTATTAGTTGCAACTAATAATGGATAGGAAGTGGGTTGGTTTAACTAATAATTGATAGGAATTGTGGTTAACTAATAACAGATGGTTGTGAAGGTTTGGTAAAAACTGATGGTTACAATGTTTTGAGTGAAAAAGATTTATTTACACTTTTACACATTGCTGATTTTTTTTTGGTGTTTGTGTTTGTTCCATTGTTTGTATATTTGTTAATTTTCTTATTGAAGTGTGCCTTTTTATTTTGTATTTTCATTGCATTCACAATTTAATTGACTTAGTTATTTTCATTACTTAATCATTGCACATTAATTAAATTTAACATTTGTGAATTAATTTGCATTTACTTAGAATTCTTTTCAAGTTTTGTTGTTGTTTAGCACTTGTGAATTAATTTCAAATTTTCAATTATTGCCTAACACTTTTGAATTTCAATAGAATTAATTTTCTTGAATTTTGTGATAAACTAAGGGGGGGTTTTGATTTAATTTTACTTAATTTGATTCAAGAATTAATTAAACTTTATTTTTGTTTTCAAGTTACAGTAATTTTCCTGATATGTGAATTTCACTTATAAATTTTGAATTTGATAATAAATTTTGTATTTGTGAAATTTATATAAGTGTTTTCATTCTTATACCAGTATATTTGCATTTAATTATGATTATATTTATGTTAGGTAGAAACATAGAGTGGTAATTGATTTGCTTTCCTTCAATTTACTTGAAGTGACTTAGAACCAGGGAAGTACTTAGACTTCTGAAATCAGGGAAATACTTAGAGTTTTAAAGTTGTTGATGGAGTGATGCCCTTTGATTAATTTGATTACTTACAAGATTACCTCACACCTGTTTTGATGAACTTTAGTCTCATTTTCTTGCAATACTGGTAAGTGTTAAGGGATCACTGTTGCCTTTAGAGTATTCATTCGTTTAATACGTGTTATGAGGTTCAGGTATCTGGGTTTTGGTGAGGTAATAATTGATAAATGGTAACCAGAATCTTGGCACTTCTGGACAATATTTATATATATGTGTATATATATATATATATATATATATATATATATATATATATATATATATTTATATGTATATATATATATATATATATATATATATATATATATATATATATATATATATATACTATACTATATATATGTATATATAGTATGTGTATACAACCATTAGACTACAAATGTCGTTTAATATTGCAAAGTAAAAAAATCAATACAAATAATGAGCATCAATAGTAGTAAAATTTACAAGCGAAGTAATTATTAAATAAAAAAGTAAAGTCAGAACAAAACAGAAACATCCACCATTCGAAATAAAAAAAATAATAAGGTCAAGGAGAAGAATTATTCATTCTCCATTCAAAATAAAACAAAGGAAACAAAATGACTCTATAAAATACAAAGAATGCGAAGCAAAACAAGATAAAAGGAGGAAGAAAAGAAGAAGAAAGAACTTGCAGTGCATCGGCTGCAACCTTTGATACTGCGGACTTCAGGTGTGAGGAAAAAGAAGAAAAAAAAAGAAGACAGGTTGTGTCCGACGCCAACAACAAAAACCCGTCTATTTTTATATTTAGATAAAGAACAACAGCTAAGCTGAAAAAATTGAGTTATGACATGTGACTACTTTTGAACATTTAAGAAATTGACACCAACTTCAGTCATTCCATCTACCAGGGCTGTGGTTGTGTGGGATAGGTCAAAACCAGTCGCCAGGTACTTGGGCAACTGAGGAAAAGAAAGTGAGGAAACGAAAGACAGATGGAGAAGGAGAAAAAAGATGGAGTTTTTACTCTGGTCTCTCTTTTTTAAGTTTACTGCGATCATTTGCATTCGAGTTATCACATAATGAAATTAAAAGCTAACGAGAAATTCGTCATCATAAACACTATTCGTTTGCTTTGATACGAATGTCAATTCTCCAAACGCTACAAGAACAATATTGGAGGGAGGAGAAAATAAAAAAAAAAAATACCCCCCCCCCCACCTCCCTCCACTTTCATGATTAGTTTGTTTCCCATCTGCTCCCACCACAGCAGTTACTGGCACCCCTTCCCCAACACTAGCATCAACACTCTCTCCCTCACCTGGCCAAACAAGCGTAATAAAAATAAATAAATAAATAAATAAATAAAATAAAAATAAAAAACCGGCGTAAAAAATAACCTTTATTCCCGGGGTTCCTCACCTTGCCACCATGGCTGCTCTTAACGCTGGTTTAAGAAGAAGTCTAGGTTTAAGAAAACGTCTATTTTTAAGAAAACGTTTAGGTTTAAGAACGTCTAAGTTTTAAGAAGTCTAGGTTTAAGAAAACACTCTAGGTTTAAGAAACTTCTAGGTTTAAGAAACGTCTAGGTTTAAAGAAAACTTCTATGTTTAAGAAAACGTCTAGGTTTAAGAAACTTCTAGGTTTAAGAAAACGTCTAAGTATAAGAAACGTCTAGGTTTCAGAAAAAACGTCTAGATTTTAAGAAAACTTCTAGCTTGAAGAAAACGTCTAGGTTTAAGAAAACTTCTAGGTTTAAGAAGAAGTCTAGGTTTAAGAAAACTTCTAGGTTTAAGAAAACGTCTAGGTTTAAGAAAACTTCTAGGTTTAAGAAAATGTCTAGGTTTAAGAAAACGTCTAGGTTTAAGAAAACTTCTAGGTTTAAGAAAACGTCTAGGATTTTAAGAAGAAGTCTAGGTTTAAGAAAACGTCTAGGGTTTTAAGAAAACGTCTAAGGTTTAAGAAAACTTCTAGGTTTAAGAAGAAGTCTAGGTTTAAGAAAACGGTCTAGGTTTAAGAAAACTTCTAGTTTTAAAGAAAACGTCTAGGTTTAAGAAGAAGTCTAGTTTAAGAAAACGTCTTTAGTATAAGAAAACGTATAGGTTTAAGAAAACGTCTAGGTTTAAGAAAAAAAGTGTAGGTTGAAGTAAACGTCTAGGGTTAATTAAAAAAAATTTCTAGGTTTAAGATCAATTCCGGTGTTTATGAATAAGTATTGGTTTAAGAAGCCCCCGGGGTGGTTTAAAAAAGAAAATGTCTGTTTAATTGAGAAAATGTATATAATATATATATATATATATATATATATATATATATATATATATATATATATAATTATATATATTACATACCTGTGATTGGTCGATTACTGAGGGGGGGGGGGGGGGGGGGGGGGGGGGGGGGGGGGGGGGGGGGGGGGGGGGGGGGGGGGGGGGGGGGGGGGGGGGGGGGTGGGGGGGGAGAGGCTTCCTCTTTACCTCATAGAGAGAGAGAGAGAGAGAGTTTGTTGCCCACTGGTCTCTCAAACATATAGAATGGATTGGGGCGCAGGACTATAAACTGCTCTTTCGAAGTTTCGGGACATTCGAGGTCAAAAACAGATTTATGGCACTTCCCTTTCTTTTCTCAAAAAAAAATTCCAAACTGCGGAATTCATCTCCTGCTTTTTCACTTTCGCGATGCTATAATCTCCCCTCATTCTACGAGACCCATCAATCAACAGCTTCGAAGGACTCCAATCTACAAAAGTCTGTTCTCACTTATGTTCACTTTTTCCTATAACCTTCTTGTTCGTGATGGACTTTTCAAGTACTCTTTTGTAAGACCTAGTATTTCACTCCCTTATCTTTCCCCACCCAGTCTTCTGCGTCGTCTCTTCCTCCTCCGCCACCAAACACATTGTTTCCCTCCACCCAAGCAAAAGAAAAAAATCCTTGAAACAACAATTATTTTTTCCGGATAAACAAAGTTGTCCTTCTCTCCCCTTGAAAATGTCTGCGGAAACCGACTCTTATTATTCGAGTTCTTACATTTTACTTTCAGTATTTTTCCTTTTTGACGATATTTTCAATACCGCTTCTATTCATATTTTTCCTCTTATTTTCGCAGTGTTTACCGAAATATGAAAGGAAAAATGGAACAAGCCTCCATTTTCCAGAAGTGCTTCGAGCAAACAATAAAGGAACAGGTTGAAAGAGAACTCTGGAAAATATAAATGCCTGCATTTGCTATTTTTTGCAGAGCAAACTCCACTGCTAGGTTTCATCTGCCAGAATTTGTGACATATACAATCACACGTGTATATATATATATACATATATATATATGTATATGATATATATATATATATATATATATATATATATATATATATATATATATATATATATATATATATATATATATATATATATATATATATATATATATATATATATATATATATATATATAATACTATATATATATATATATATGAATAACTTGATCACGAAGTATATAAAAACGTGATGCTATGTATAAATGGTGGTTTTTTGCCACGAAGGAAAAAAATTAAAAAGCGAGATAGCCAAGTACTTTCGGTCCTTGTTCGGACCCTCAGTAAGGGTCCGAACAGGACCGAAAGTACTTGGCTATCTCGCTTTTTCATTTTTTTTTTGTTTCGTGGCAAAAAACAACCCTTTATAGTATATATATATATATAAGATATATATATATCATATATATAGATATATATATATATATATATATATATATATGTATATATATATATTATATATATATATATATGTATATATATATATATAATATATATATATATATAAATATATAAAACTATATATCTTTTATATATATATATATATATATATATATATATATATATATATATATACTATATATATATATAATATATATCCTAATATATATATATATATATATATATATATATATATAATATATATATATATATATATATATATAGAATATATATATATATATATATTTATATATATACACTGATATTCTGCTAAGTTATCTGGTTGGGGGAGAGCAACAGCAGTTTCTGCTTTAATAAACCATCGAATGATTTGACCAGTTTAAGAAAGTGATCTTCAAATATAAGTTACTTATTCCATACTCAATTGCTCAGTTTATACGGACAATTGGTCTATTAGAAGCCCTGAAGGGCAGAGACTCATTTCTCTTGCTAAGTTTTACTCCTTGAAATCTTCTTGTCCCCCGTGGAGGGACAGTCATCCTTTTGATAAGCTGGTCTTTCATGTTTCACAAATATATCTCTACACTTTGCAATTGAATTGGCATTTGATATGCTCGGGAAAAAAAGCCTTGGCTTTATTAGTACAATTATGTTATCACTGGAATGCCAGTCCCTGGTCATACAATTTTCTTGTATGTTTAATAAATATTATCTTTTATTTTGTCCCAGTTCTTTACGTCTTTGCCTCATAATCGTTATCATAAGTATGATATATATATATATTGCCTCTTTTGTTCATACTACTCCAATCACATCAAATGTTAAATTCTCTGTTTTTTCTGGATGTTCTTAAGGGCTTTACGTGTCTGTAGCCCGCAGTTTATTGACGCTGAAATTAAAACTATTATGATATTGCATTGAAACTTAAATACCCAAGGACTTTTGTAGATGTGGCATGGAAAAGAGCTAGAAAAACATTTTTATTCAACTAATGACAAACTAATTCTAAAATTACCTTATGATGAAAGGTTTTGAGATATTCCTAGAATTTTAAAGCTTTTTAACATAAATGTTGTTTTCTCAGAATATTAATGTCAAGAGTTTAGTAATTAAAATTCTCCTAAAGATCTTCCAGGCTGCATATATGAAATTCCTTGCAAAAAGTGTGATAAAAGTCTATTACGGACAGACCGGCAAATCTCTTCACAGCGTCTCAAGCAACATCAATATCTTGTGAGAACTGGGCAAAATATCGAATGCATTATTTGTACATATAAGAGATTTAGACCATCCTATTAACTGGAGTCAAGCAAGAGCCTTAGTCCCATGTAATGACACAGTTAAAAGGAATATCATTGAATCTTGTTTATCAAGTCAAATAATAGAAATGTTCTAAATTTATGTCTTGGTTTATTTAAACTTGATGCTTTCATAATGAAAAAAGTTGTAGATAAATATAAGCAACAAAATAATATGTTCAGTTTTTACATGTTTTGGACTGTAAAGATACTTTGTAATTTCGGTTAGGGTCAGAATCTGTTTAAGTTTGTGACCGTGTGATATCCGATAATCCTGGATTATCCCTTTAATTTTATAAAAGAGGGAAAGGGAAAACAAATTGCATATGGCACAATCTCGATGATAATGACAAAATTAGCGAATAAAACACTTGGTGGTACTGCATTGAATTGGAGCAAAAGAGATATGAGAGAAGCTTTCTAATATAGGGCGATTTTTCTGGTGACAAAGTCTTCGAAGGCAGGTCTAGTTACTAAGTCCATTAATAATAATATTGCATATTATAAATAAACTCTGTAATCATCCCAATAACGGTAAAATAAATCTCCTTTTGCCAGTAAACTATTTTACCACAATTCGTAGGAATTGATTTATTGGAAATACTTTTGAAAGGAAAGCTTACTGTTCTGGAAAGTGTAAACAACTTTAGGATAAGTGGCATTCCGGCCTGAATATGATCATTCATTCAAGGACTATAGTAGGTGATGGTCGCAGTTCATTGCAATGATTTCGGGCTGATAGATTTCATTGCTTGGTGTTGAAGGCAGCATTGTCTTTTAAATGATCATAGTTTGATATTAAAAAAAGAATATTTGATATACAGCTTTTTCTTTCATTCCTGTCGTATCCTCGCTCAACAGAGACGATCGTTAACCACCATTTTGAGGGATATGTTTGTTTGTTTGTTTGTATGGTGCTTTTTACGTTGCATGGAACCAGTGGTTATTCAGCAACGGAACCAACGGCTTTACGTGACTTTCCGAACCACGTCGAGACGTGAACATCTATCGCCAGAAATACACATCTCTCGCACCTCAATGGAATGGCCGAGGAATCGAACCCGCGACCACCGAGGTGGGACGCTAATACGATAGCAACCACGCCGCTGAGGACGGTATGTTATTCATAGTCGTTTGAGGAATATGTGTACCGAATGAATAGCATACCGTCCGTTGTATAATACGATCACATCGAAATACAGTTCGGCCGTAGCCAAGATTGTGTGATAATGCTGACGATGAAATACAGTAGACCATTATATCAGGTGCGAAGCTGCTGACTCATGCAAGACATTAACATATCGAAGCTTATTCGTGTTATATAATGCGAGGATTTGCATTTATCGCTGGAAATCAGGATATGAATGTGAAGGCGTATTGAGAGAGAGAGAGAGAGATAGAGAGAGAGAGAGAGAGAGAGAGAGAGATTCTTTGTAATAGTATTTCTTGAACAAATGTTTTAGGGTGTTCGACTTAATAGGGATAGTTGATTTTTTATATTGTCCCTCAAGGTAACCATTATCTTTAATGGGACCTTCTTTGTCACAAGAGACATAAATTTCTCTCTCTCTCTCTCTCTCTCTTCATACCCTGCCGGAGGTATACTGTATTTTTCTTGTTTCATAATCACTAAAGAGCAAATATTTTATTTTTTAAATAAAATAATGATTAACATGTTAAAATATTTTTTCGTTTTTCAATAAGTGATTCTCATCTTTCTGTACTTCCCTTTACCTTTACCTCCTCTTCCTTCTTCCTAATGAAGACCATAATATTCTTTGGAAGCTTACATTTCAAATCAGCGGTCGCTGTGGTGGGCTTCTTGTTCCATATGAATAGGGATCATCGTCTGAATAATAATGGAAAAAGATCTCGAATGTTCGTAGTTCGTGTGAAATTCAGGTTGGGATACTTACGTAAACATCCTCTCTCTCTCTCTCTCTCTCTCTCTCTCTCCTAGGATAGATCTCCCTCCATCCCCAGTGTCCTTTCTGCTAAGAGGATTGAGAGGAAAAGAGCAAACGGAGAGACCTTTTCCTACATCCTTCTCGGAGACGGAAATCCCTCTCAGGAATCCTCTTTTCCCCTTGGCAAGGAGAGAGGTGGGTTTAGTTTCTTCTCAAGCAAGAGACGGTGAAGGTTTTAACCATTGTTGTGGTAAATAGTATGCGTATTGTTATTTCTTATAAAACTTTCGTTTCTCTTTTAGCTGAAACTTTGAAACATTCCATATTCTTATGATACCAAGTCCCTTTAAAATAGCAAATAATATGGTTTGTTGTCTGTGTTCCGATGATATCATATTCTTCTTCTTCTTTTTCTTGCTGTGAACTCTTGCTTACCCACCCTAAGTCGAGTTTGGAACATCGAACTTAAATAAACGAATTATATGCTCAGAAAAATTTGTTTACATCTAGAGAAACATGTCTTCAAGACATCCTAATCCAATTCTTTGTAAACCACTAGTTTTATTATGGATAATCTTTATGAAACACATTCTGTGAGCTGTTATTGAACAGTTGTTGACAGTTAGACAATTTAAATAAAACGACGTAGAACTTGATCGAAATAAACCAGATCGATATTTTCCTAAGGAAATCGCTGACAACAGCTTCGAAGCTTCGCGTTGTTGAGGAAAAAAATAATAATGACCACAACGAAAGCTAACGAACGAACTGAAGCCTCAGATCGAACAGATGTATCACTAATGGCGCCAAACTTGAATTCTTGTTGACAAAAAAGCCACATCTAAGTTCCTTTCAAGTCGATCAAACAAATTTTGGGGGCTATAGTAACACAGGGCCAATTAGTCAAAGTTGCAGAGAGCTATCGCTATCGGTTTCCTTCGGCAAATTGGCTAATTAAGGAAACTTCTGGTTTTGAGATAATGTAGGTGATATTAATAATAATAATAATAACATGTAATTTGGTAGAAGACCCTCTTTTAGGCAAATACTGTTAAAAGAATGGCAGAATTAAGCGAGTTGATTTTATATATTGTTTTTTCTATTTTCCTTACAATTCGCTTCTCAGGCTCAGCGATTGTTTCTGAGTAACTGACCAATATTCGTATTGGGAATTTTCAAAAAATCATAAATGCTGAAGGTAATCTTTTATTGGAACAGGATAATCAGGTCCAGGTCAAAGCAGGGGTCGTCGTCAGTGCTGGTATTATTCCGTAGGCGTAGTTTCAGTTCGGTGCCGGGTTCGTCTTCGGTTAGGGGCTGGTATTGGTGCTGGTATAGCTGGTATATCTGGTATTACGTAACGTTTCGACCTCTCGCAGGTCATCCTCGGACGAGTCGTTTGAAGAGACTGTAGCAAGGAATGTTGTTGTTGTTGTTGTATTAAGCCAACACTTCTTGTTGGCACGGGCCTTTCCTGTTCGGCCCGTAGGTGATCTGAAAAGATTCTTAGGTACATGGTTAGTTTTTGAAATTGGAAATATCTTTAGTTATAGAGATAGGAGTGGACAGGGGAAGGATGACGGTGTCAGTAAGAGAGGGCCATCATGTCATATTTATAGAAGAAGTTTGAATGAGATGTAAGGCTTTCGAAAATCGGAGAAGAGAAGCAGGTGCGGTTGGGTGTCCAACCCTTTACTCCCTGGGTCCCTGCCGGAGGATTTTAGTTGTAGGTAAAGTTTTTTTTAAAAGAATGATAGTAGGATGATGGATAGAGCCTTACAATGAGGGGATGTGATGAGGGTGATTGATTTCACTTATTTGATTACCTTGGGGTGGAGGTAGGTTGTAGAGCACCTGGGGCATGCTTTCTAAGTTTTCAATGATTGTCTTTGTGACTGTGGCAGCTGCATGCTCAGCATCTTGTGCAGGTACTGCATTTTGTGCTGCACCCTCTAGCCGTGCTGTTTCTCTGCATTCCAGCAGGTAGTGAAGGGAGTGGTTGCTGTGTTCTTCTTGACAGTGTTCACATGGTCTGACACTGTTTTCCACAATTTCCCAGCAGGCTTTATATCCTAGCCTGAGTCTGTGGATGATCACAGCAAGTTTTCTTGGTGTGTGCCTGTCTATGGGAGGGGAGGCATAGACCAGTCGATTTCTTATACCATCTGGCAGACGGTGAGTTCTTTCTACCCACTCACGATGGTCTTTAGCAATTTTTCTTTGCAGAGTGGTTTCATTGCATTCTGACTTGTTGCAGTGCAGGTTGTATATGTACTTGCACTCTGTCAATGTGTTTTGTACTTTTGGCTAGCTCATCAGCCCTATCATTGCCTGGAATCCTATGTGACTGGGTATCCAGTTTAAGGTGACAGGCTTCCTTCTTTCGCTGTGCTGGTGTAGAAGTGTTTTAATTCCAGCAGCAGTGCCTTATTTTCCTTTAATTTTCTGTTGTTGCAGGGCTTGCATTGAGGACTTTGAGTCTGTGTGGATGATTACAGGCCCTACTTCATTCTCCAGTGAGTACAAGCAGTGCCTGTCTTATTGCTGTTAACTCTGTCTGCATAGTGGAGGCGGTGGTTGGAGGTCCTCCAGCAGGCTGTGAAGTTTCTTGAATATACTGCAGCCTTGTCCATGTAGGTGCTCCTAGCATGAGCCTCATTGCATTGTTTGAATGACCTCCAGTGATTTCTTTCTGAGCATCTGTCCAGCCTCATCAGAGTGGGGGCAGCATAGTCCACCAATGTTCTGGTGCAGGCTAGGTAGTACTTCCTTGTATGTGTTCATTTGCTCCTTCCTTCAGGGATGACATGTATCTCATGGCAGCAAGTCTTGCATTTGCTCTTTCTCTCAAGTACTTGATTTCTTCCTTGAAAGTTAGCTGCTGATCTATGACAACTCTAGGTACATGTAGCTGTCTACCCATTCTATGGGCTCAGCTCCTATTGTAATGGTTGCAGCGGTCTGTGGGCTTTTATTGTCATGGCCTTTGTTTTATCTATGTTTATTTTAGGCCTAGCTCATTTGATTTATTGTGATGTCATTGAGTGCCCTTTGCATTCTGGGTACTCTAACAGCTCCTCTGCTACTACACACATCATCGGCATAGATGAAGATTATACGCCTTTCGGAAGCTGCAGGGAGGCTATATTCTCCATTAGTATATTGAATAGAAATGGACTCAGAATCCTCCCTGAGGGGTGCCATTTTCCAAGTCGTGGAATGTAGACATCACTCCTTGGAATTTTACTCTGGCCTGCCTTCTCAGCACGTAGTTTTTTGTCCAGGCTAGTAAATGTCCTTGGACTCCCTTCCTTACTACTGATTGTAGTATTGCTGCTGGACTGGCTAGTTCAAAAGCCTTTTCAAAATCTATGAAGACTACTGTCCGGCTTCTTGATTAATATAGCTGAGGAACATCTGTATGCACTCTGTAGTTCCGACTCCTTCCTGATATGCATATAGCTGCTGTGCAGTGGCCAATCTTGTACTTCATTCTATTTAGGCTACCATTTTTTCTCCAGTTTTCTCAATGCGATAGGTCTTGGGTCTCTGGATCCTTAGGTTTGGGGATTGGCTGCGTGTCTTGCTGGCCGCCAGGTTTGTGGTCTTGTGTGCTCGATGTGTGTTTTGTTCAGGATTCTCAGAAAGGCTGTTTCTCCTGCGGGACCCATTTTGCTTATCATGGTGTCATGTTATCCTGTCTGCTCCTGGTGCTGTGTCTCTGCCAACTTTAAAAACTGCTTTCAGTTCCTCTACGTGTAAGGGATGTCAGTATCATCTGGTCTGTGGCAGGCCGCATCCGATCTCCTCCCATCAAATCGGTGCTAGTTGATCCTGAATTCTTTCTTCTGTTTCAGGGGAGAGGTTACCTGAGCTAGTCCTATTGGCGAAAGATGTTGCCAGTCTTTCCGCTTCTTCTAGTGGGTGAGGGTGAGTTGCTACGGGTGTCTCTTCTTTCCAGCTACTCTGTTCAGCCACTTCCATAGCTCCGAGAGAGATGTGTACTGTGATAGTTTGTACACCATTCCTATCCACTTTTCAATTCTTATCTCTTGCAGCTGCTGTGAACATCATTTTTGACTGCTTGTAGTAGTTCCCTGTTTTCTGTTGTCCTTCTTTTCCTATAAATTTTTGTTACCTGTTCAGTAGGGTTTTCAGTCTTCTTACTTGGGCGGGCAGTAGTACCAGGAGTCTTTGTAGGTGTGGTCTCTTCTTCCTACTCTCATGGGCATTGCCCTGTTTGCAGCATTATGTATAGCCTCAACTAGATCTTTTTCTAGCTGATCTATGTCTTTTCTGGAGGTGTGTATGTGCTGCCCACTCTTCGAGGGCTAGACGAAACACAACCCAATCTCGGCTAGGTCTTGGTTCCATGTCGGAGGGGGTGGCGGTATTGGCGGTAGTTGCTGCATCTCAGCTCTGTTACTGTGGCAAAGTGGTCGCTCACTAATGTCGTGTGTACTTGCCACCTTGTTAGGTGTGATTGTTGTTGTGGCAAATGTCAAATCTAATCTGCCTCTCTTATGTGTGTAGGTTGCCCTGAGTTGAGTAGTGAGACTCCTTCAAACTCATCTAGAGAGAAGGCTATGTGCTCTCAGGTTGGTTTGTGGTCGATGGGGATGATAGCAGAGGGTGATGCGCGTTGAAGTCCCCACATATAATTGTTGGTGATTCTGCTGCATGTGCGAAGAGCTGTGTGAGCTGCAGTTCTCCTGGTTCTTCTCTATGTATTTTCTATATATGTTTGTATATATCTATCACTGGTTTAGCAGTGTGATTCTCACTGCTCGGGTTTCCACATTGTTGCCACAGGGGATTGGGTGTGTGTTCTTGCTGTTGGGATTGTATTCTTGACGAGAATTGCCAATCCTCTGTCTGTGCCTACGCATGGGGTTGTGTAGACATTATATCCAGTTATTCTGAATTTGTCCCAGTTGTTAGCATGGTTTCTTGCAGTAGAATGATGTCTACATTTCTGTTTTTGCAGACTGCAATTAGTGTAGCTGCCTTTGTCCTTATTCCACCAGCGTTCCAATTGATGATCTTCAGCATGATTGGTACGTTGAGGAGAACTGTCTGGGGTCCCTTGGTGCGAATGTTATTCCAGTTTCCTCTGTCATGCCTTCAGTGGTTGATGGTGATGATGAGGATGAGTGGATGAGTTGAGGGTGTGGTTTATTTGTTCAGAGGAGTGGAAGGTGAGGGGTTGAGGGTGGTTGTGGAAGGTAGAGGTGAGGGTTTGAGGAGTGGGTTTTGGGTGGTGCAGCTTGGGTCGCTGCCTCCTGCATAGTGGTAGAGGGGGAGGGGGACTTGGAAGCTCCTTTGATGAAGCTCTTAAGAAGTACTTCTATGCACTCTTGGATAGTTTCTGCATGATGTCTCCCTTTATGATGCGTTTGGAGAAGTCTGTCAATCTGTCCCTGAGATCGATTGTTTTGATGTATATAGACCTTGGCAATGGTTTAGGTGCCTCGAGGATTTGTTTGCTGGGGGGAGAGTCTTCTTGATGCAGACCTGGAGCTGTTTCTTTTCCTGCTGGGTCCTGCTTCCTCCTGGATTCCTCCAGCTCTTCCCTGGTATAGAACCTTCTTCTGGGCTGACGGTGAGGTTTTTGGTGCTGCCCTTCCTCTGACAAGCTCCTCTCTTCTTCTTGTTTCTTGGGCAGAGCGGCCTTTACTCTTGCCAGTCTCTCCGGGCATCCCCAGGCCATGGCGATGTGTGCCTTGCTACAGTTGGGGCACTTCGGTGTTGTGGTCTCCCTGCTTTCCTTTTGGCAATGCAGTCTTCAGTTGGATGTTTCCAGCTGCATATTGCACAGGTCTATTGCTTTGCCTGACATTGGCTCTTATGGTGCCCAAATTTCTGGCACTTGAAGCACCTTAGGGGTTCCGGGTAGTAAGTTTTCACCCCATATCTCCCGACACTCCCAGGTCAAACTCTTTCTGGGATGTCCCTACGAAGGTGACTAGTACAGCCTTGGTAAGTATACCTGTTTGTTCTTCATTCTAATCGCAGCTGTCACATTGGCTGCGCTCGTTAGGTGGCTTTCAGGCATTTCAAGCGGGGTAGCCAACACTACTGCTTTTCTTAATTCTCTCTTCTTCTTTCAGTTCCTTGATGTTGATTGCTGTCGTGTTCCTCAGGGTGATAATCGTCTTTGTATCTCTGGATGAGATGGTCCACTGACCCTGCTTATTGGGCTTAGCCTGAAATTGCAGGTTTTTGAACCTGGTCTGGAAGGCTGCTATGGCTCTGAATCCTTCAGCTGAGTTGTTTGCAATGACCCTGAAGTGGGTCATTTTTTCCCTGATTGGTTTCATAGCGTTCTTTTGCATTTTTCCTTAAAGCTGTTTTCTTCTGGAGCTTCCTTTTGTTCTTTTTGAAAGGTAACTGGTCTTCCTGTTCGTCGTCGTCCTTCCTTATCCTCTTTTTGTTCCTTTTAGGTATTCAGTCGCTTCCAATCTTGGTGGTCACTCCTTGTTCGTCGTTGTCCTCTTCAGCCTCTTTTCTTAGGTTCAGTGCTTCCATCTTGGTGGACTTCTGTTTTGTAGCGTTTTTGAGGTTCCATGTCCGTCATGTTAGGGTGCTTCCAAGTCAAAAGAGGGGGGTGAAGGATAGGCAGTGTGCCTGGTTAGGTTGTCCAACCCCTTTAAGCCCTAGGGCACCAGACAAAGGGAAAGTTAGAGTTGAAAAATGAAATTAAAGAACCTGAAACTGTAATCAATTATTGTTATTATTATATCATTACTTTCTGACTCTTTTACTTTATTGTTATTATTACTGTAACAATATATATAGTAGTATATATATATATATATATTATAATAATTACTTGTGCTTTACTTACTCTACTTGACTTTCTTTTACTTTACTCTACTTTACTTTATTATTACTATTTTATTATTTCTAATGCTGTTTTAATATAATTTAATTATTATTATTATTATTGTAATATTTATTATTATTTTCTATTTTCTTTTTGCTTGAAGGGGGGCCCTATCTAGCCTATTGGTAGCTGTTTACTGACTGCAGCAGTTGCAGCTGGGGAATCTCCTTACTGCTCTCCGAGCACTAAGACGACCCAGCAGTCAAGTCCTACAGTCAGGGAGGTCCTTAAGATGGGGAAGGAATAATAAAATACAAAACAGTTTACTGTTTGGCTTATAGTGCCAATCCTCTCAAACACCTATCTCATATCCTAGGTTCTTGGCTTATAGGCGCCAAGCCTATTCAGTCCTGTGCCACTTGCCACAGACAGCGAGTGGGAGATTTTGACTCTGGGTCCTGCTTCAACTGGAGTTTTAAGACCACAACGGCTACCAGATTTTCCACAGGAGAGTCTGTTAGTATGGAAGGTTATTTGGAAGTAGATACTTATTTAAAGTCAATCGTTATTTCCTTATAATATTGGCTGAATCTCAGCAATAATTATTAGCAAGGCTTCAAACAAATTTGCAGCAGGCGACGCTGGGGGGCCGCCCTTCGGCAGTCTAATCTGCAGGAGAGGCAGCAGGGGCGGCCCCTACAGGAGAGCAGACAGCAGGCAGCAGCGGCGGCGGCAGCAGCAAGCAGCAGCGGCGCGGCGGCAGCAGCAGACAGCAGTCGACAGGCCCTTGGGAAGCAGCAGCGGCGGCGGAAGTCGTTGGCAGGCCCTCGGGAATCGGCAGCGGCAGCAGCAGCAGCAGCAGCAGGCAGTATCCAGCAGCAGTCGGCAGGCAGGTCTCAGGGAGGAGAAGTTCTTCTCACTGTGGGATCAGTGAGAGAACTGTTGATGTAGCAAGGAAGTCTGTGGGGCGGTATTTATAGCGGCTCGGACCTAGAGTTGCATTCTCATTGGTCGGGCCGGTCTTGGACGAAGTCGTGGATCTCGCCTCGAAGGTCTCGGGGATTCTCTCGTGCGAGCGCCACAGTAGTGTGCCTGGGGATGAACGACAGGAATTCCGTCCGTAGCAGGAATCCTGTCATCCCGTGGGGGCTCCTGATCATCTGGTATTGTCGGGGGGTCGTTCGCTGCTCTCCGGGCGGCGGTGGGGGGAAGGAGAAAACGTTTCTTGGGTGATGTTAAGATTTGGTTTCTCCTTGCCTATATAAAACGAAGAAGACGAGCAGCCTGGTGATGAGAAACAACCCTTCGGCGCCCCTGCAGGATCCCTTGAAGAAGACGAGTGTGGTCTACCGTTACACATGCCCCGTCCGAGGATGCCTCGGCAAATACGTCGGTATGACCTCCATGCGTTTCTCCAAGCGAATCTCTGCCACGCTCAAGAAGGAGCAATCTTCAACCACGCCAGGACTGCTCATAACAAACGGATAAAGAGAAATTATATTATTCCTAATATCGAAAATAATAGACCAGACAACGGATCCCCGACGTCTGCGCCTCTTAGAAGCCCTCACATATAGGCTTAATCTGCCATTCTTTTTAACAACTAATAATAATAATAATAATAGTAATAATAATAATAATAATAATAATAATAATTAGCCAGTAGAGAAAACTCGTGTTTTTAGATATTAAAAATGATATCATCAATTATAGTAATAATCGTTCTATTTATCTTCATCATCATAATAATAATAATAATAATAATAATAATAACTTGGGACTACATGTTTGAATTGGGAAAAGTTTTTGGGGGAACAGATGCCATAACTGATTTTATAAAAAAAAAACCTCTCTCTCTCTCTCTCTCTCTCTCTCTCTCTCTCTCTCTCTTATCTCGTCTTATCCTACGAGCGTGCCATGGGACTATTCGTGGGCAAAAGTTTGGCTTAGTATTTGAAACAAGCAGATTTTCTTATGGAAATCGTCTTTATATGAGATTTGTAGGGGGTGGGGATTTTTACCTCAGTAGGGATTTAATAATAATCGGATTCATTGCGAGCTTTTCATTCGCAGTAATGTTTTGGTGGGTTTTGATGCAAAAAAAAAACCATGCAGATTGACGCTGGTTGGGTTGGTTGAAAGGAAGTTATTTCATATTTTGTAAGATAATCCTTAGTACTAAGTTCATGTTGGAGTAATGCGCGTTATCATCATCATTATTTTTTTTTTTGTGTTTTTTATCTCAGTCCATCCATATTCAAACTGGGTGGTATTTAATAGTGGTAGGGGGGGTTCGGGGTTGCAATCCTGCATCCTTATGGAGTCCATCACTTTTCTCACTGTGCGCGCTGTTCCCTGTTAGTCAACAACTCTTCTGGAAGGCTACTAAACGCATCTAGTTTTTTCCAGGCGTTACTTTTCAGGGATCTTGCGATCGTGCGTAGGCTTGTATGTTTCCTATGGAGTAAGGGTTTACAAATTTTCACTCGCATATCAACTTCTACTTTTTCTTATTTTCAGGTCTTGAATTTATTTCCTAAACAGTTTTTCTACCTCCTTTCTCGTCTGCTTCTGGTGTAACATGGGTACTGCGGACATCGGTTAAATGTGAATACTTTTTTCTCTTGATTTGGCAATCAACCCCTTTTTTTTTTTTTCCCCAACCAATCAACCGGGGGGTCTGGTCATTGGTACGTTTCGCCTGATTCTCGATTACCATCTCCAAGATGGATCTTTGCCTGATCGTTTTCTATGACTCCTTCAGGTTCGTTGTTCGTACCACTTTATTATTCAGCGCAATGGATATCAATTTCATTCAAGAAAATATGCCCAGAAATAAAAACGAACCTCTTTAAAACGTAATTTTATTTGAGATGTACTGGTTAAAAAATCACGGACCAATTCCATTAGCTTCTTGCAAGGACCGGCCCTACATCGGTGTTCAGAAAATTAACCGAGTAAATTTCAAATTAAGCATTAGTACGGTTACCCAGTTTTGGCAAAGAGCTGAGTAGTGGTTGGAGGACGTTAAAGGTGGTGACAGGGATCTGGAGGTTAGAAAGGATTGCGTTTTTATTTCTGGATGCATAATTTCAAGGAGACCCTATTCCATTCCTCAGACGTTATGGTTAATTCTGTGGTGGAATTTAAGTTATCTGTGGAAGAAAACTATTGGAACTATTAAATATATATATATATATATATATATATATATAATATAATATATTATTATATATATATATATATTAAATATAGTATATATATATATAAATATGTATATATGTATAAATATATCTAAATATATAATTATATATATATATTATATATAATATTATATATATATATATATATATAATAATATATCTTATACTATGTATGATTGTACTGTATATATATTATCAAAATTATTACGATAAAATAAAAATATATATATTATATATATATATATATATATATATATATATATATATATATAAGAAACGAGATGGCTTACCACATGTCCTTATCATTTTAAAAGGTAGTGTGGGACCAAGAGCGGACCAAAGACAATTGGCAAAACATTCTCTCTCCATCCCCTCTCCCTGTCTCCTCTCCTTGATTGTCCAATAACTCTCTCTTCTTCTCTCTCCACAATCCCCCCCATCTTTCTCTCTCTCTTCTCTCTCTCTCTCTCTCTATCTCTCTCGATTATACCATCCCTTCAATTAATCTAAGGTCATCAAATCAGGTCGTGAATTACAAAAAAATATGCATTTATTTAAAAGCAAAGTATTAACTGAAATAAACTCAGATTTCTTAACAGAATCGATTAACTGAAATGTTAAACTCAAATAAACCTCACTCCATATTTCATACTTAAAATAATACCAATATTATCTTAGTCATAAAACTGGCAATCATGAACTACAGTTAACCACATAGTAATTAAAGTCAGTTCCCCTTTCTCCTATAAAAACAATTCCACTCTTCTCCAGAACAATTCCCCTCTTCCAGGAATCCCGGCTTGTAGAAGGACAGGAGAACACCCACCGGTAAGCACAAGAGAAATAATCAAAAAGATCTATATTAAAGAACATCTTACTGAAATAAAATATTCAAATGGCAATCCAACAGCCACAACTTTTGGCCAACACTTAGCAAAACCCCACCCCTCGTTTCATGCAACACACACACACCACAGACACACACACACCCCAACATACATATAATATATATATTACTATAAAAATCACAAAAAGTAAGCACGGTGCGTGATTTTGTTTAACAGACAAAAGCCACAGGGAAAAATTTTAAAAAATTTTCCCACTGTGGCTTTTTGCTGATTATTATGATGAATATATAGGTATATATATATAATATTATATAATATATACTATATATATCTAGATATATATATATATATGATTTATCATATATATATATATATATATATATATAGTATATATAATATATACTATATAATAAATACAGATGAATAATATATTAATATATGTGTGGTTGTGTGTGTTGTGGTTGTATACTCTCCGCCTTCATCGTTAAAGCATAAATCGCATGATAAATTACGGTTTCATAAAAAAACATTGTATATAACTTACAATACCAAACACCAAAGGTTAATTTTAATTACGATGTTCCAAACCTATGTTACGTAACTGATCCGTATAATGGTTAACTTTCCATTTTTTTTTTTTTTTTTTTAGGTGGGAAAACCCTTTTTCAGACCGAAATGGAGACGTTTGTAAGTAGCCAAACTTATCTCGGCTATTTTAATATGGGCGGTTGTGCCGTAATTTCGTTTCGCTTCCTAGTACCCAAGACTAGTTTCCTCCTACCCGTTTTAAAAGCAAGGAGTGTTGAATTTGAAATCCTTTATTCTTTTGCTCAAATCTGCTCACTTGACTTATCATATCTATATATATATTTATTATAGAATAATAATATACTATATCATACTATATATATAATATACAATTATATATATATATTAATTATCTATGTATATAATATAAATTATAATCCAACTTAGCAACGTGATTTCCTTTAACACACATATCCACAAGGTGGCAAATAAAGAGGACGAGTTGCTTAACGGCCCGGACCGGTTTCGACTTTAGGATCCAAGCCAATGACGTCAATGGCTTTCCGGAAATAAAGTCAAGAACCTACATCCCTCGTCTTCCTTAATTTTACACCTGTGGATATGCATGATTATAATTAATATATAATATTATACTAGTATATATAATATCATTATATTATAAATATATATATCATATACTATATTAATTATATATTATATATTATACTATATATATATTATATACCAAAATATCACCAAAAAAATTTACCTTACGGATCCCTCACTAGTAATGAAAAAATAGTACGGCCCACATTCGACGGAGAAAACGAGGTTGAATTCTGATATAAGCATACAAGTTTTTGTACTGTGCTGACGGAGCAATGTCAGTCCCCCCAAAAACATTCGGGACCACAAAACCAAACCCACTACACTGGAAACGACGCATTGCAGGCCCATAGAAACCAAATGGCGCCATTCACCAACACTTTGGTAGCTACCCACAATAAAAAAAAACAACTATTCGTATAATAAGAACTTACTCACAAAACACCAAAATTTAATAACAACAAGAAAGGCAACTAAACAACCGTTTACTTGATATCAGAAGCGAGATCAGCATCGCCCATGCAAAACGCCCCAAACCTTTCTAACATCCAACACGAGGCATAAAGATCCTTGTCCCTAGTGTAGGACGCAGCCCCTTCCAACCTGCGTGGAACAAGACCGCCAACACACGGACAGGACGCGGCACAATCAAACATTTAGTAAATTAAAAACATATGTATAACTTAATCATTATTTTATGTTATAATGGTGTATACTAATAACTTATGTTCAACGTTATGAGATAATCTTCTGTTTTGTGAACATTTTATTTAATTTAATTTGTCTTATTTTGTATCTATACTATCGTATTTTGTAAATAATACTTAAAACATAGGTCTCTGGCAAACTGTGCTGCCTTTCCTCCGTCCTCAATAACAAACGTCAACCTTTCCGTCCTCATAAAACGTCACTGAACGCATTGGCAGGTTCAATTTATTAGAGCCCGTGCAGTGGCATAAAAGCCAGCTTAATTCTTTCAACCCAACAAATCATTTGTGTATCAGTACGCTTGATAAACGTCAATACGTGTAGGGTGACGAAAACAACTGTGCGTGTAAAAATTACTGGAATAAATGAAATAGAACCCCTATTAACGGTGTCCATTAGGACACCCCCCCATGAAACAATGAAGTGAAGAAAAATAATAGTGAAAAATATGAAGCAATTTCATTTAAAAGGCGGGTTAATCAGTGAAAGGAGCCATTCTATTCAATGAACCGTTGTTGTATCCGTCGAAAAAAAATTGTGCCCTAAAAGTAAGTATAATATATATATATATATATATATATAATATATTATATAATAATATATTAATAAATATCATCATATATATATATATAAATATTATATAATCTATATAGATATAAATATATATATAATAATATATTATAATTTTAAACAATGCCTAATAGTTTCTGTACACTGAACCAATGAATTATGGATTACCCATGAAATCAAAGCCAAATAACCAATTTCGGCATCAATTGTAAAGGGATTGGGATGGTAATTTCCAGTTTTATGGAGCTATATCCAGAAATATTAATGGAACAATTTTAGGATGAATGTTTGCTGTGTTTATTTCATGACAGCGATTGACCCCTCTATTGACGACACAACAAACAAAGAGATCAAGGGTTAACTTTGTCGGCATCATCATTTCCGAAATAATTATCACCGTTGATGGACTCCATCTTTAAATTGAACTGTAAATTAGTTGTTCCCTATCTGTCTTTACTTGCACACTGCCTATACAGTATCTTGATAATTAATATCGCGTTACTGAGGTATGCATATTTTGTACCATTATAAATCATTTTTGCTTTAAATATCACCGTTATGCAATATCATTACCCATGGCGTCCTGTTGGATAAGGTTATTTTAGTTAGTTGATCTCAATGCTCCGTTATGCCCCTCCATTCTTCGAGATTTCGTGTTTTTTGTGTAAGCTTTCTTTAGAAAAACTCTAAATCTCATGTTATCTTTCAAACAATCGGGTTAATTTGTATGCAAAACTGAATGAATGTTTCTAAAAGCAAAACGGGCTTCCCGTGGACAATTTAAATTCCATTGTTCATGAAAACATTGTTGTTCTCAACAAGAAAATAAATGTAAAATCCCGGTTTCCAGTTCGGACATTGAAATTTCATTGTTCATGAAACATGTGTTCTAAACAAGAAAATAAATGTAAAGATCCAGGTGTTAATTTGTTTCAACATCTGTTATTCCGCAAAACTGGCGAATGGTAAATCCAAAACCAAAGAGTTTCCTTTAGACAATTCAAATACATGAAAGATATTCATTGTTTATGAAAAATATGTGTTTTAAACAAGAAAAATCAATTTGTATCGATAAATTTGAAAAGCAGACAATAGATAAAATAGCTTGCAATAAAATAGAAATAAATTTGGTATTGGAATCGTAAATATAATAAAGTTAAAAACTACTTTGCGGGAGTTTGGGAAAATTAAGTTTTTTTCACTTTCCTCGGTTTATCATCGGATGGGAACTGGTTACATTTTTAAATATTTAAAATATCAAAATTATATAATCCATCCAAGTTCCTCGTGTAATTGTAGCAGTTGCCGAATAGTAAATGAATCACCCGATGGTGTTGCCAATATTATTTTAGTTTTCTAGAATATCTGTTCTCTGTCTCTCTTCTCTCCCTCCATCTCTCTCTTTGCTAGATGTTGTCAGTATATTCACGGATATCTAGATCCCTTTCCTTTGTTAATCACAGAGGACACGGAAATTAAACGGACGTAGGCGGCTTTCCGGTTTCATTTACGGCAAGTCCTTTTTCTTTTAGCGGAAACGAGGCCCCAATTTTCCGTTTTGTTTTTTCGTTTTGTTTTTTTTGTTCCAAGGACTGGAAATCTTTTTCGAGGAGGAAGGGTGGGACTTCCTGAACATTCATTATATTTTATTTTGGTTGTTACTTTTTTTAATATGTCGTAAATACGAATTACGTGTATGTAAAAGGGTAAAAACGTATGCCCGTGACCTGCTGTTAGAATGAAAACAAAAGTATCGAAGTGTAGTGAAATACAGATTTAAAAAAATTGGAAATTAAGTGTTGTTCACTTTAATTTGATTGTCTTTGTAATTGGTGGGTTTTTACGTTGCTATGGAAACCAGGGTTGGTTTTCAGCAAACGGGGACAAAACGGCTTTACGTGACTTTCCGAACCACGTCGAGAGTGAACTTTCTGTCACAAGAAAATTACACAACTCTAACCCACTAAGTGGGAAAAAGCCGGAAGAATCAAACTCGCGGGCCCACCTCGAGGTGGCAGGCCAAAAGGAGATACCGATCACGGCCACTGAGGGTGCGTTCCCCACTTAAGTGGTAATTGGTCATTGCAGCGTTAAATCATAATGGGAAAGTACAGAGGAAAAGGACCGTTTTCAAAGAATTCTCGTCATCCGGTACCTTAAAGGGGGGGCTTTTTATATTTAAGCATTTGGGCAATTGTTAAGCCAATTAAATGTCCTCTGATTCATTAATTACTGTTGTGGTTTCGTTCGTCTCTCTGTGCGTTATCAGTCTCTTCGTCATCCCAAGTAATGGTTGGCATCGACTTATTCAATGGTTGGCTGAATGATGCTTAAAGATGATCTTGAAATTAGGTGGAAGCCCTTTCTCTGCTCTTCTATGCCAGTCTAAATGTCCCAGACCTTCGTTCTTATTAGTGTTGAAAATCGATCAGCGCGATGGATGGTGGGAGTACGGTTGAGGGTGGAATGACCAAGGGGTCTGTAATGTTTATCCTAGATGGAGGAACTTCCTAAGGACGATAAGTAAGATCAGTGATCATTTCCACGGCAAATAAAACCAAATGATCGTAATTACAACCAGGTCTTCCACGGGGACCTAATGCTACTTAAAACTAGTTCCTCTTTTTTTGTTTTTCAAAACACATTTTTATTTCTAATTGCTTATTAATTCCATTCTTTCTTTTTTTTATAAGCCGAGATTTTCTTTCTCTTTCTGTATTTCCCACTTTACCTCCTCTTGCCGTTCTTCCATAATGAACGCCATTATTCTTTGGGGAGCCCGAATTTCCAAGTCAACTGGACCCGCCTCCGGTGGTTGGGCTTGAATGACTATATTTACGGCCCCAATGCACGGAAATCTGTCAGCTTATGAAACATCTGTGGTTAAAACACCTACGTCCTTACCCACTTTGGGTTTTGTAAATTATGGGATGTATGTCTATATAATATATATATATATATATATATATAATTATAAAATATAATATATAATAATATATTAAGTAATAATAGATATATAATATATATATATATATTTCTCCTGAATATTTCTACCAACCTTTCAGTATTTGGATGTTTCATACGTTAACATGCATCATGTATTTGACTGTTTTAACTTAATCTGGAAGAATACACATGTTTGCACTGCACTTAGCTAATTTTCGAATGGGAATGGGGTGCAGGAGTACGAGTGCATAATGGTAGTAGGGACTCCCTCCCCTAAAACAAGTGGCGAATATCAAACAGGTTATCCTTTAACGTCTATTTAATTCAATCCTCCGGAAGGCTACAACCTCCCACAGTTTGGAAAATCCGGGACAGGACGGTTTGTTCCCTTTTAAGAGAGTAAAAGGTTTTAATTCGATTCATAACTATTACTAAAAATAATTCGCAATTTGATTTGAGATATGGAATTCGAGAGAAAAATATCGATTGATTCTCCTCTCTCTCTCTCTCTCTCTCTCTCTCTCTACTCTCTCATCTCTCTCTTCTCTCTATGGTGATTATTTTGGTTTAATGTGGAATTTGTCCTGTTTCAAATTGGACAATGCATTGTGGCCCAATTACCGAATGCTTGTTCTACGAGCTAAGTTCGTGATTAAAAATAATGCTTTCCCAACTCCTGTTTGCGTTGTTTGAGAACCGTTTAATAATTTTTCTTTTAGCCGTTTTATTAGGGGAGGAACTGGTTGTGGTGTGGTGTGTGTAGTGAGGTGTGGTGAGTTATCTTATGCTTCTGGATTAGTTGTATATGTATGAATATCATGGACTTAGATGCTTGAGTATGTATTACCACACGATTAAAGCCAATACCACCAGAACATTTATTTCAGTATCCATTCTGGCCTTCACAAATCGTGAGAAATTGAAAACGATGATTACCACTTTTTACGATTGCCGTTAAAGAGGGCAATTGCGTGCGCCACTCGTGATCTGGAAAGACCAGGAATTCGCTCTAAACACGGGCGCAATAAAAATTTCCAGAGGAGGGAGTAAAAAACAAAAATGAGTGGAAGAGTTCCTTCCCGTTTCAAGTCAAAAGAGAAAGAGATATACCCAGCTGTTTCTACTCCCAAAAAGCAGTACTCCACTTGTCTTTGTTAGTGTTTTGTCCACGTTTCTTCTTGGCACATTACCAATTTCTGTGTATAGAGATCAAGACTGGCCTTTCTTGTGATCCTGATTACAAGTAAATGGCTCATTACAGCAGTAAAGTGTAGTTACGGTTCGACTGCAATAAACAGGAAAGGAGTGGTTTTGTTAAAGTAGTAAATGTTTGCAAGTTATTCTTCCTCTTGGTTCGACACAACAAACAGAAAAAGAGTAGGTTTTAAGTTAGGCAAAATGTTTTGTGCAGTTACGGTTCGAACAACAACAAAACAGAAAGGAGGATGGTTTTAATTAACAAGTGTTTGCAGTTAAGGGTTCGGTCATAATCAAAACAGAAAGGATTGGTTTTAATTCAGCAAATGTTTTGCAGTTTACGGTTTGTCGGAAACACAATAAACAGAAAAAAAAAAAGGATTTGGTTTTAATCAGCAAACTGTTTGCATTTCCCCCCCCCCCCCCCGGTTCGACACAACAAAAACCAAAAAAACAAAAGGAATGGATTTTAAACTGCCCAAATGTTTGCAGTTACTGGTTCGACACAATAATAACTAACTAGGCAAATGTTTGTTACATAATACCATTCTATCTTCTTCACAGCCTTAGATGGAGAGAGGTGCCCTCCGTTAATATGGAGGTACTGCCTTAAGCCTATTAGCATTACGAGTAGCCCTCCACAAGTCTTTTTAGTAGTCATTTACTTTGGCAAAATGCAGGAATCATTGGAACTGACCAGGTGATGAGCGTTTCTTAATTGCGGGTTAAGAGATCTTCCTGATTCTTTCCTCTGACTAAGGTTGAAATACTAACTTTTGTTTTGAGGGCGGTGGTTGACGGTAGGTCTTTATTGGAGCACCCTGACGGCTTATTAAGATCAAAAGTAAATTAAGAACGTTAGACGTTGGCCTTCTTCCCGGCTGCTCCAAACATATTTGTTAATCGTTGGAGTTAACTTGCGGAATAATACCCCCATTAAAACTGACTATTCTAAATTTATCACTGTTTCCAATCAGATTCATGGTCTTGAGGATCACGAATGATTCGATTTATTTCACTTGAAATGGAAAGGTACATTTAAATGCCAATTTATTAGCCTTGTGTGGAAGACTTCCGGAATTTCTTAATAACCTAATGTAAATGGCATTAGACAAGATGAACTACATTCCGGTAGGGTTCTTCAAGGTTTTAATTGAGCTTTAGTGGGAATCTCGAGATAAATAGAATTGCCAAAGCATAAACTTGCGAACACGATTTATTGCCTGGTAAGACATAGCCAGGGACTGTGGGTCTTTCGTAATTTAGATATCTGAAATTTGGAAAAAAACTGAATTCCATTACAAGTTTGAGGAAGAATGGAAATCATCAGTTCCAGATTGAAAAACGAAAAGCAAACAATCTTTAGGGTTTTCTAGAAAACAGGGTTTCCATGTGGTTTAAAGATATGGAAATTCATAAGAAATTTGCGTCTGTTCAAATATTGGTTTTCTCAAGCTGGAATTTTATTCTTAATGGAAGAATAACAACTGCTAATTTTTTTTAAAATAGAAATTTTGTGCGTCAGTATCAGTTAAAATGAAAACGATAGTAAGACCAGTCTTGCGGTTAAGAAAACAAGAAAAAAAAATAAATTATTGTTTAAAATGAAAATAGTACAGCTTGCATTAAAAAAAAGACGCATAAATAATTATATCATCTTGGAAATCCTTTAACGTTAAACTTTCTTATTCAACTGAAGGCTCGTAAACCCTTCTTTTTAAACTACACGGGGAAAGAAATTAAAAATGCAATTTAAATTAAAGAAACCAAACTATTTTAAGAATTAAAACTACCGAAGGTTCTTCGATACTTCAAAGCGATTCCCATGATGAGGACGATTTTTCTTTCGTGCAGGGAACTGAGAATATTGATCTCTGAAAGACGGAATCGATTCAGCTGATTGAGGTCGTAAATCCTCTCCTATGTTTATTGGCTTCTTGCCATCGAGATGAGTTCTGAATAAATACGCCTTTTTTTTTTTTTTTTTTTTTTTTTTTTGTTTTTTTTCTAAAGAGTTCCTTTCCCCCATCCTTTCTTTATTTCTGTTATTTAAGTAAAATTTTCCCATTTATCATTAAACTTTTGGGGATGGGGGTAATGGGCCGTTCGTTATTAGTGAGTAATAATAAACTATTCAATAACACATTGTTCTACATTGTATGCCCTGGGACCTTACAGGCATCAAAGATCTTTTCAGTATCTGTAGTAATTATTTGAGATTAATTTTGATTGACAGGTATATGTTTTTAACTCTCGTTAAGTAAGAATCGGAGAACTTTAATGAATTCCAATGGAAATCTTTGGAAAGATTCCAAAGCACTTAGGCTGCTTTCCGATATTAAAATCGACTCTCCGGCTATGAAAAAGTAAATGACCCATCAGTTTAAAATGTGAAATTTCCATGTCCTGCTGGTCATCATTAGGACAAATTTAATTTCTAGCATAATACCCTATAGATTATGTAGAGTTGCGATGAAATGTTTTCAAATTTTCAGGAGAATTCTGATCCAGTTTTGGAAAGTACAGTTTAAGGATGTAGCTCTTTGGCATTGGAAAAAATCGTCAATAATACGATTAAAAAAAGTTTTTTATGCAAATTACTCCCTACCTATTCAGCCTTCTATCTCTCTCTCTCTCCTCTCTCTCTCTTCTCTCTCCTCAGGGAATGTGACAAATACATTTACCTAGAAGGCAATTTTACAAAATGAACGAAGGAAACATACAAAATAAATTGTCTTTCTTTTTACGCCTCCCAATTGATTTGCAATCGCCGAATAGCAAAAATAATGTTACGGGGGAGAGAAGTTAATAAGTTGGACATTTGATAGGCGTACCTCAGTACGGGTGGCATATATGGGGAAATTAATTGAGGCGAGGCGATGAACGTAGCTAATGAAATTGCCTTCAAGCTGTCTGTTGTTGTGGTTCCCATATGTTATACAAAGAGCGAAGGAAAGCTGTTTGGCTTTCCAGGACAGGGCTAGAGAGACTCAATCTTAGAACCCAATCCTGTATGTAGGGAGTGCAGTTTCGTTAAATCTGCTGGATTTCCCTTTCGTTTGACCACCGAAAAATTATGCTCAAAAGTCCATGAAAAGATGTCTGAAAATATTAAACGTACGAAACATATTTATCGATGGGATTTCGGTGGCCTTTATGGAGAATCAATTCAAAAGAAAAAGTCCTGGAAAATTTAGGATGATCCTCATTAAAATAAGCATTTTGTGTGTATATTTATTTATGATAAGAAGCCAGGGCGAAGCGACATTCAATCTAGTAAAAAAAATATTCTCCCGTGTTTTATCAAAAACGTTGTTTGTTTGTCCCTCCCCAACTTAGACATAGCTTATTTCATTCTTCAATCTTTCTTTATTAGAATGACAAAGCTCAAAGGAAATAATATTTAGTAAAGTTTAATGGGGGAAAAGGAAATGTGTCAAGATCACAGTTTACTGCTGGCAATTATGGGGTCTGCCATGGGAGGATGGTAACCAAACACATTCTTTGGAATAGCTTGAATTTCAAGTCAGGGTGGCCCCTTTGGTATGCTTGTTCCAATGTGAAAATCAGGGCTTTTATTCTAAAATAAAAAAATAATAATTATATAGTACATTAATGTCAGAGGTAATTGACTTCGCAAACCAGTTGAATAAAAAATATGACAAAAAATAAATAAATAAACCAGACCAATCCCCTCCCAGTTTTTAAAAATAGCCAAAAAATTATTGATAAACAACCAATAACGCCACCGTTTCCTCCTCGGGGAAAACTAGATTTTCCTCTCGTTTCTATCTGTCCTGTATAAGGTTTTCTTAAAATAAGATCACCCCTAATAATCTCTCAATCTGTTCCCTATTCTAATTTTTCCCCTCCCCGTCTGAATACACTAACCTTTTCCCTGTCTGCAATAGACGAATCTTTTTCGTCTGAATAGACGGACCTTTCCCTGATGCTTGAATAGATGAACCTTTTCACTGTCTCGAATAGATGGACCTTTTTCCCTGGTCTTGCAATATATGGACCTTTTACCCCTGTCTGAATATATGGACCTTTTCCCTGTCTAAATATTATGGACCAGTTTAGCCCTGTCTGAATACACGGGACCTTTTTCCCTGGGACTGAATAGGACGGGACCGACCTTTTACCCGTCTGAATCGGACGGACCTTTTCCTGCTTGAATATGATGAACCTTTTCCCACTGTCTGAATAGATGGACCTTTTCCCTGTTCTGAATATATGACCTTTTCCCTGTCTGAATATATGGACCTTTTCCATGTCTAAAATATTATGGAACTTTTATCCCTGTCTGAATTACTAACGGACCTTTTCCCTGTCTGAAATACGGGACCCTTTTACCTTTTGTCGTTGAATAGACGGACCTTTTCCTTTACCTGCTTGAACTAGATGAATCCTTTTCCCTGTCTGAATAACACGGACCTTTTCCACGGTTCTGAATAGGGAACGGGGGGACCTTTTTCCGTTCGAATAAACGGACCATTTTTCCCTGCTTGAATATGATGAACCTTTTCCCTCCATGTCTGAATAGATGGACCTTTTCCCATGTCTGGGAATTATTATGGAACCTTTTCCCATGGTCTAAATATATGGACCCTTTACCTGTTTGAATGCAACCGGACCATTGTCCCTGTTCTGAATATACGGACCTTTTCCTGGTACTGAATAGAACGGACCTTTTCCCACCTGCTTGAAATAGATGAACCTTTTTCCCACTGTCCTGAAATACAAGGACCTTTTCTCCTGTCTGAATCGACGGACCTTTTTCCAGTTCTGAATAGAACGGACCTTTTCCGTCTGAATAGACGGACCTTTTCCCAATGCTTTGAACTTAGATGAACCTTTTCCCTGTCTGAAATATATTGGACCGTTTTCCCTGTTCTGAATAGATGGACCTTTTTCCCTGTCTGAAATATATGGACCTTTTGTTCCCACTGTGTCTGAAGTAGATGGACCTTTTGTCCCCTTCTGAATCTGATGGGACCTTTTCCCTGTTGATGAATTAGATGGACCTTTTTCCACTTGTCTGAAATATATGGACCATTTTGTTACCCTGTTCTGAATAGATGGATCCTTTTCCCATGTCTGAAATATATGGGACCTTTTCCCTGTCTGAACATATATGGACCTTTTCCCTGCTCTAAATATATGGACCTTTACCCTGTCTGAACTAAACCACGGACCTTTTCCCACTGTACTGAATAGGGACGGACCTTTTTCCGTCTGAAAAATAAACGGACCTTTTTCCCACTGCTTGAATAAGATGAAACCTTTTCCCTGTCTGAATATATGGACCCTTTTTCCCCTGGTGAATGAAAAGATGGACCATTTTCCCCATGTCTGAATAGACGGACCTTTGTGTTTTCTTTTTTAATGGACTAAACGTTCTCTTTCATTTATCTGGAAGTCTTCAGATAATATTTTAATCTTTAAACGCTTACACGAGAACCTCGTATTTCTGATTCGTTGACCCTTTTCTGACTTGATTGTTAAACATCATCGTTAAAATTTAAGTGTTAGTGCAGGCCTTGTTTTTTTTTTTTTTGTTTTTTTTTTTTTTTCTTTTTTTTTGTTTTTGTTTTGTTTCGGACCATCTGACAAACCAAATGATATTTTCTTCTTTACCTACTTGGCATCGGTACTTCCCCCTTTTCATTTGGACCAGTATTGCGATGCGTGAAAAGTTTGAAAATATAGGTAGTAGCCAGTATTACATCGGGCAGGACTATTGAAATCGTTTCGTGATGATAACTTTAATGTGTAAACTGATTGTAGCAATTGCTGCTGCAATATATAATGCTTGATTCACTAACCCAAAACCAAACTGGAGTTAGTTCTCTCTCTCTCTCTCTCTCTCTCACTTGCTCTTCTCTCTCTTCTCTCTCCTCTCAATCTTTATTAGGGCAAAAGTCTGTGGAAGTCAAATGCTGCTAATCCTAACTAAATGTGTGAAATACGTGCTTTATCATCAGAGGCGTTTGTTTGTGGGTGTTTGTTGTGTGTGTGGTGGGGTGTGTGGTGAGAGTAGGAGAAGAGAGGAGAGATTTGATGGCGAGGAGAGAGCGAGAGGAGAGAGATGAGGTCATCTCTTCTCTTTCTTATGATGCAATTCCACGCAACGCGTAGCTTTGCACTGGAACCATTCACTTTGTTAAAACGCTTTCTGTTGTTACTGGAAGCTCTTCATTTCTCATCCTCTAAACGCCTCCCCCAGTCAGGGGCTTATCTTTTAAGTTCCCCATTTGCATTGGCTTTGTGGAACCCCCCCCCCACCCCCCCCCCCACCCCCTTTTGAGTTCTGTTACACGCAATGATCCTCCTAAAGCCGTAAGCTAAAATTCAAAATAGGAAAAATGGTACACTGGAAATGAAACAATGAAAAACAACGATACCACTGACTAGATAAAGACGAGATTAATCAGATTTTCGGGTGATCTTTGTATGCTTTTCCAATATCATTTTGTTGGATGTCATCGCATATCGTACATGCCCATGAAAATAATCAGTACAGTACGGAATATATCACATTTTCCAGGGGAATTCTGAAAAAAATCTGATATCTTGTATGTTATTTGTATTTTCAGAACGGAGGTATCCACATCCGTCATCCCTTGTTCGGGGCTTAAAAATGGGAAGTAAGATACAAATTTCCAGCAAGGTTCTTATCAACCCTCGTAAATTCAAACTGAAGGTTACTTTTAGAGGTCAAATAATAATCGTTACAGTTATTAAAGTATTATGTCTTTGTAAATTATGTTCAATTATGACGATCGCTCGATATGTCGTCGGATAACTCCATTACTTTGCCTTTTTTCCTTTTTTTGTTTCGTAAAGCACTATGAAAAAATCCTAAAAAATTAATATATACAAGTTATCCCAAACAAATCTGGAGAAATATCGGTAAATATCGAATAGTATACAAGATACAGATTTTTCAGAGTCCCAGGAGAATGTGATATACTCGTACTGTACTAATTATGTTCATGGGCAGACGATACACGATGATATCAAGAAATTATATCAGTAAATGCAACGCACAGTTTTAGTTGAAGAGATTACTAGAGAATTAGACAGGCTTTCATTTCCAGTGACACTGAAACTAAAAGGATAATGCGAGATCAGTATAACGAAATGAACAGAAAAGTGTATCGAGACGAAATACGAAAACATGATAATAAAAATAAATTGAGAGAGAGAGAGAGAGAGGAGAGAGAGAGAGAGAGAGAGAGATTGAGATGAGAGGAGAGAGAGAGAGAGAGAAAATGCAGTGTACTAATAGAGTGGAATTTCCAGAGAAGAGGTGAACATAATTATGGGACATCATGAAGAAACCAGACATTTCAAAAGGTGATAAAAACATTAACCAAACGAAAGCTGATAAATCGGGCTCGCAGGTAACCTAAGTCAAAGTGATTGTGTAGGAAAACTGAAAACAAATTTGAGTGATGAATTGACATACGAAAATACTAATAAAATTGCCTTTTCATTTCACCAGAAGTAAGGATATGAGATGCAGATAAAAAAGACGATTATATGTAAGAAATGAAAATTCAAAATTGAGGATGCACACGATATAACACCAGGAAATAGAAACGAAGAAGAGAGTAAAACTTTACGAGGAAATGAAATGGAGAAGAATATTAACAGTAAAATCTGCTGGACGAAAGGTAAAATGCATAATATTACTTCCTTGTTTCTGTCTGAAAAATGAACATCAAGTTGTAGTCATTTAAGATGTAATCATATTTATGAGACGTCAAATAAACAAGACTTCAAAGGTGATGATAACAGACAATCTTGCAAATGCTTCTGGGCATACTCAGTCTTTTAATTTTTAGATTTCTATTACTAATAATCATATTATGGTTGACGAATCCACAATTTTATATCAAAATATATTTCTATGTAAAAAAAAAAAAAAAAAAAACAAAAAAAAAAAAAAAAAAACTTTCGAACACCGTCTACACTGATGAGGAACACCGTTCAGCCGTTCGAAAGTCTTTGGTTTTTACATAGAAATATATTTTGATACATAATTGTGGATTTTTTAACAATTTGTTTTCACGAGACTGAATTTCTTAACAAATTATAATGTTTTAATGACAAAGATCCCGGCAATTGTCCATCTCTGTCTGTCTGTCTGTCTGTCTGTCGTCTTCAGGTCGTCCCTGATCACACAATTTTTCAACTATAGATTGGCAATGACTGCCTCACTTCAATTAAAACAGTATAAAAGGTGAGAAAAGAACCATTACTCTTCATTGTAAAAAAAAAAATCCCCATTAGCCATTTTATACTGCGCTGTATACACTCAGCCTGACCCGCCCACAATAAAAAAATAAAAAAAAGTGTTTAAATGAGACAGATTCGTCGTCCTCTTTTAGGAAATCCTTTCCATTTGTGTCAGGGGTAAGGCCATGCAAACAAATGAAGCTTCAGTCTGGAAGACTGGTTCCGAGTCATGGACTGCAATGGAACAAAAGATGGGAACGAACACAAATTGCTTTCCTATGTCTTTGTGGTGACATTAACTACTATATTAAATCCAAACTTTCGTGTGTTAACCTTGATGGCGGCGGAGCTAACCCATTTACCACCTTGAATTTCAATACATTTATATCTATTTATTGGTATTTTTTTATTTCTAACCAAGTGAGATCTCTTATTTCTGTATTGCCCTGTACCTCTTTTATTTCCTAAAGAGCACCATATTCTTTGGAAGCTTGAATTTCAAGTCAATGGCCCCTATGGGGGGCTGCTTTTTCCGCATGAATAGAGGGTCTTCGTCTTTTGAATAGTAACGAGAGTAAAAGGTTTTCCTACATTCTTAGGTGTGTCAGTTATAGCTTCCTCTCTTTTTTCATTCGAGTCCATTACTGGGTTATGTCCCGTTAACTACCACCGGAACCTTCCTTGGACAAAGCGGGACGCCATACCTTGAACACCAACCATAGAATCCTCTTTGAAAAATGATCTCATTTTGCTTCCATCACTGAAAATCTCTTTCGATTGCTTCTGTCAACTAACCTCACCTAACCCAATATGCCAACCTAACCTAGGGAACAAAAAAAGAAGAAGAAGAAGAAATAAAAAACGCGGCTGTGCAGTACTAGTATACA
>NC_087207.1:94364858-94369858 GCF_015104395.2 Macrobrachium nipponense | reverse complement strand
CCCACCGCTGCAGCTCAGAAGGAAGTCGTAGGCAAACACAGTGATGTCCCTCCCACGTCCCACTCTGTCGGGGGGAACCAGCGCCGATATCAGAGCCCGCAGGAAAGTACACACAGTAAGGGGGTAAGTCACCGCAGATGGCCGAAATGCCCCTGCGCCTTCAATACTGACGACGACAAATCCTTCGAAGTACGATTAAGAAAAATATGCCAGCTGCACAACCATGCGGGGAGAATAGCGAGCCCGAACTGTTGTCGGGAAAAAGTCGCGCCCCTCCAATATCCTCACTGGTGTCCTTTTCACCAACCACTCAAAAGATAAACAAAACAAAAAAAAATAGCATTAATAAGATGCTCACAAACAGTTTAACAAGCGAGGAGGTTTAACAAGCAGTTCGCTTGACGCTCAGCCGAGACCAAAGTGAAGCTTTAAAACTAAAGCCTTAAAAACTAATTTCCTACGCTAAATTTATATACAACAAAAAATATAACAAAAGCAGTAACAAGGCTGAGATAAAAATAAAGCAAAGCAATGCAATTACGTTAATACATGATACCTTCCTCCCCGAAGAAAAAAAAATTTGTTCAGCAAAAATAATTTTTTTTTTACAACTGTGCTATAAACAAACCTGTAAGGAAAGAACAATAAAGACAACCAATAACAGGCAAACATACAATAATAGAACAATAAAACCTGAATATCAATAATAGAATATCCACGAGAGAATACAAAAACCCAAACGCTTTATATAGCTTACCATTATTTTAAAGCTCAATGATAATACCATACTCTGAACCCAAATCAAAGCATGGCAAAAGACAGGACATAACATAATACCAATAATTTAAACAGGATCATAACAGACAAATCCTCAAATCCAAGGAAAACATCTTACTAGCTTAACCTAAATAAACTTAGACACCACACAGGACACACCTTAACCTACAACACACCAACAATATAGTTCAAAAAGTCATATAAATAAATCAAATCAAAATTCTTAGTATACCGGGACAAATCAATCATTCGTTAGGAATCATGAACCATCATAACATACAAGAGTGTATACCACTCATAGAAAACCTTACAGAAACTTACTAAATCTACAAAACAACTCTTGAAATATTACTAAAACTATATACATTCAAAAGTAATTTTTTCCATACAACCTAATTGGAGAAACGAGCAGGGCAGCGTACGAGAAGGATCAGGCAAGCACACTAAGTCCTAGAAAGGGCGTCAGGAATTTTATTGTCTGTCCCTTTTACGTGTTTAATAATTAGGTTGAATTCCTGCAGAAATAGGGCCCAACGCAAAATCCTCTGGTTGGCTCCCTTCATCCGCTCGATGAAAACCAAAGGATTGTGGTCCGTCCAAATCTCAACCGGAAAAGAAAAATTCGTCACATAAGGTTTGAAATGATTAAGAGCGCGGACCCAAAGAAAGAGCTTCCTTTTTCAATGGTGGATAGTAACGCCTTTCCGCCGCCAGAAGCTTCTTACTATAGTAAGATACAGGATGAACACCGTCCTCTTCGTTGGAAAAGGACCCCTCCAATCCCGACATCATGGCATCTACGCGATAATAAAAGGTTCTGAAAATCTGGGGAAGTCAAAATAGGGTTAGTAATCAAGCACGGATTTAAGTTTATTAAAAGATTCTTCACACCGATCAGACACAAGAACTTTCCCTTTTTCTAATAAAGTAGTAAGGGGTTGAGCAGATCTGAGTAATTACGCACGAAACGGCGGTAATAACCCGTCATGCCCAGCACCCTTTCTTACCTCTCTAACATTACTTGCCTTTCAAATTAATAATAGCCTCGAGGTTAGCTTGTTTCGGAGCCACCTGACCCAAAACCCAACCTCGTGACCCAAATAACAAACCTTGGCCTGGCAATTCGCACTTAGCCAAATTAACAACAAGTCTGCAGACCTAAGGGCTTCAAAAACCTTACGTAACCTTAGCAATGTGGGTATCCCAGTCATTACTATATACCAGGTCATCGATATAAATTTCCGTTCCTTCCAAAACCACAAATACCCTATTCATGAGCCTCTGAAAAGTACAACGCTGCATTTTCATTCCAAATGGCATAACCTTACACTCGTATAGGCCAAATGGAGTGACAAATGCTGATATTTCACGAGCTCGATCGGATAATGGAACCTGCCAATAACCTTTCAAAAGATCCAGCTTGGTAATAAATTTGGCAGAACCAATCGATCCAAACAATCATCAATACGAGGGAGTGGAAACGAATCATTTTTAGTATTTTTGTTCACTTTGCGGTAGTCCACGCACATGCGGAACTTACCGTTGCTTTTTTTACTAATACAATAGGAGAACTCCAGGGACTCACAGATGGTTGAATAAGGTCATGCTTCAACATGTACTCTATCTCCTTACTGACCCAAATCCAATTTACGGATTCAGCCGGTAAGGGACTTTGCTCACAGGGGAAGCACCACCTACATCAACGTCATGATTTAAAATATTTGTTCTACCTGGAGCATCCTGAAAAAGATCTGAAAAGGAATAAATTAAATTAAGCACATCCTTCCGTTTGTCAACATCTAAATGATCTACCTACTTGCAACATTTCCAAATTTGCATATTTTCACCCAATGCATCTGAAGGAACCTGACACCTAAACTCATCAGAGTCCTCTGGAGGCACATCCACTCCACAGACACAGGCTCGTACACGATCGCTAATGGATCACCTTGCTTACCATGGTAAGGTTTCAGCCTATTAATGTGAAATATTCTACACTTACGGCTTGAACGGGGGCCTCAATTCATAGTTTTAAACTCTGACAGTTTCCTCAAAACCTCCAAGGCCTTATATCTTGGTTCTAGAAAAACTATCTGGGTCCATACTCAACACCAGCACTAGCTCCCCAGGTTCAAATGAACGTACCTTACCTTTTTGTCAAAATTACCTTTCATTACCGACTGTGATCGTTCCAAATTTTCCCTGGCAAACTTCCAAGCACTAATCATTTTGCCCTTCAAGTCTTCCACAAACCTTCCAACTTTATTTCACCTTCCGGTTTGATTCAAGCATTTCAAAAACAATTTCCAATGGACCGCGAACCTTGTGCCCAAATACCAACTCAAAAGGAGCTACTCCAGTAGAAGAGTTAGGGTGGCTCCTGATAGCAAAGAAGGCAAAAGGGAGGGCTTTGTCCCAATCACTCCATATCATAACAATGTTTCTTCAGGACAGACTTGAGGGTTTGGTGAAATCTTTTCACCACACCTTGACTCTCTGGGTGATAAGGTACGCTGGTAATGTGCTGAATGGCCAGTTCAGCACACTTACCCCTAAATACCTTACTCGTGAAATTCGTCCCGCAGTCTGTCTGAATTACACGAGGGAGACCATACTGGGAAAAGAATCAATGAGTTTTTCGAAAAACAAACTTTGGAAGTAATACGCCTCATAGGTATAGCTTCAGGAAAACGAGAGGCTCTATCCATGATAGTTAATAAATATACGTAACCTGTTTTAGTCTTAGGTAAGGGACCTACAACATCAATTACTAACTCAGAAAATGGTTCACCTATGGCAAGTATGGGATGCAGCGGGGCTTTAGGGATCCCCTGATTAGGTTTACCCCATAACCTGACAAGTTTCACATTCTCTGATAAAACTGCTTCACACTCAATTTAATTCCGGGCCACCAAAAAAATACCTAGCCAAGCTGTGGAAAGTTTTTAACACACCCAAATGACCTGAAAAAAAATTGGTATGAGCTAATTCCAAAATAGAATTTCTGAATTGAGAAGGCTACCACAATCTGTTCCACTCTACCAGTTTATTCAAATATCAGATGCGGGCGACTAAACCTATATAATAAGCCCTTACAACTCCAAAACTAGGTTTAGTCAGATCCTCAACATCGCCCAAATCAAAATCAAACTCATCTTTTTGAGCTTTAATAAAAGCAGCTCTGTTCCAATCAAGTTTCATATCATTAACTACAGTATCATACCACTACTCTCTACTGACCCGGGCCTTACTACATCTAACTCTACACTACTTAACATTAAGTCATATCATTATCCACATCAAGTAAACTAACAGCTTTTGCTGCAGACCGAGTAATTACAGCCACGGGACTAGCATTTACAGATAATAAAGGGAAAATCTCCCGTCCTTCACTATCCAGCATATCATTTCCCAGGATACCATCAATACCCGGGATAGGTAGACTATCCACCACAGCCAACTCAGTGATGCGATCATACCCTGGAAAAGACATACGGACATTAACCAAAGGAGCCGACACAATCGAGTCTGGGAAACCTCCCAATAATACAAAATTTCAGTATATTTCAGAACCGTTCAGTACCCTCTCATGACCAATGACCGGGCAGAACCGGTGTCCTAAAAAACTTCACCTACGGAACACAAGAGTCAAAAAATCAATTTCCAGGCCATACATATTTGTCATATTTGAGCACAATTGAGGATTAGGAGCATCAGACTTACTACTATTTCCTAAACTACCACTATCTACTACAGATCTGTCTACAGAACTACTACTAACATTTGACCTATCATTAACTAATGCTACAGGACTTTGATTATTACGCTCTAGGTACCACCTACGAGCATTACACTGGCTTTGGAAATGCCCTGGCTTATTACACCAGAAACATGTTCCTCTACGGCCTGAACCTCTGTTTCCATTATTATTTATTCTGTTATTTCCCCCATTTGGGAAGTCTCTATTAACAAAAAACTAGGGGGAGGAGGACTCCTTGGACTCTACCAATATCCCTACCACCTGAAAAGGAATTAGTAACATTAATATTCTTAGACATATTGGGAGTCAACAAGGGGGGTTCAACTCTCCTACCACATATGGGAACGAGATGAGGGATTATTCAAGACCTTATAATTAAAATTGCCACTACCTGAACGGTGAGTTAACACAAACTCATCCGCTAATTGAGCGGCACTACTCAATTTCATGGCCTTTACCTCCT
>NC_087207.1:94324712-94356858 GCF_015104395.2 Macrobrachium nipponense | reverse complement strand
CAAGTCATTTCTGGAAAAAATTGTGAGCTTGTTCCAGATTATCTTCGTATGTTAATTGATGGAATCTTGAAACCGAAAAAAAAAAAATGATAATCAAATACAAAGAAAGTCAATCAGTATACAGCATGCTATCATTGCTGCTGTTCGTCTAGATCATTTGTCTCGCCCATACAAACTGGTCTGGGGTGTTCATCTACACAGAAAGTATGGATCAAGAGTACTGATTGACACGTTTCTAACCTAGGATTCTGTGCCCCATATAGAGAAGTATTGCTGTATGAAGCATCAGCTACAATGAACCCATCAACTGCAGTAGATCCACGGCATATATCCAATTTGTATATGATAATGCTGACTATAATGTTGCAACTTTAGATGGTCATAATACATTCCACTCAATGGGAGGAACCAAGTGTGTGACACCGGCAGATCAAGTTCATGAAAACACGCCCATTCCCAGGGCTGAGAGAATTGATAGTGAGGCATTAGCAACTCAGGGACTTCGCAAATTAATTGTGTACCATATGCTATGGCAAAGGGCTATTCACTTTTGACTGCTGAAGACATAGAAACACTTGTCAAAAGACCCCTGCATGTGTCAAACTAGCCCAACAACTTGACCACATTGTGGGTATGTAGCACATGGCTTCAAGTCTCCCATGCCCGAATTGGAGTGGATTTATGAGCAAGATATACAGTAAAAGCCTCATCTTACAAGAAATCAGCTGTACTACCTGTACCATTTGTTAATCTTGATCCTACCAACCCTTCTACGATTTACACTTGCCTCCTGAATGATGCAGAAGAAGGTCTAAAGAGTGGACAGTCTACAGTCATGGTAACCTTTTGGACCAACCACTTTACTCTAACGCTTGTTGATATGGTTCTTGCTGCTGTCGCAGTAGCCCTCTTTCCCGTGTCACTGGACGCCTTGGAGGGTTTCATCTTCTTATGTCATTTTAGGAGCTATAGGGACCATAATGGCTGGAAGCCTGGCCTTGAACTGTGAGAGACAGTGTATGCAAAGAACACAGTGTTGTTCATATGACTGGACGTGCTTATGCCAGGAGTCTTCAGAGCTCAGCAGTACTATTGTTGGAGTCATCTTCGGTTAATGAAACCCTTAGCAAAGACTTACAAAACCTGCTGCATGTCTTTGTTGTTACAACACTTGAAACACTGGAGGAGTAACAGCAAATTCAAGTGCTGTAAAGTCCTATTCAATGAATCAACTTGAAATGAAGTTTACAGATGTTGAATCATGTGGAAGAACCGAAAAGCTTATGGGTACAGTATTTTAGGTGTATTACAATTGTGAAAAACTCTTTATAAGGGCAGAGCGTTGTGGTGATTGGAATCTTCAAAACTCTACAGTGTAAAACTCATGCTACCTTACTTGCATGCAGCAGGACACTGAATTATGCAAAGTCTGCTCAAGTCTATCTACAGCAAATGCATAAACTGGAAAAAAGTCATGAAACCAGAGGAGTTTGAAAAAGTTTGCAACAGGAGGAATATTTCACAATTAGAAGATCTGACAAAGTTCTGTTCAGGGATCTGGACCGATATGACAATTGAGCAAGTCCTCATGCGTTCCACGAAAACATCTGGAGGTCTCACCCGAGGACGTGGAATAACGCCATCAGTTATCGCTATATGGGTTAAGTTAATGCCCGCAAAAGCCAGTATCATTAATGCTGTTGAGTCTGTTAGTGTAGTTACTGCTACCACTTCAGAACAGCATATTGACCTTCGTGAATCTCGGCAGACTCGTGATCTTACTGACATGAATACCTTCAAAAATTGGCTGGCTGTACACAACCCATACAACCGACCAACATCTATCCTAATCTCCATATCGAGTGGTATTGTTGCCAATGAAAAAGTGAATTGTGATGAAGCCTATACAGTTGGAAGAGCATCAATGAAAACAATGGAAGGAAAAGCATTCAGAGATATTCACCTACAGCGAAGAAACAACATCAGGTCGTTGTCATCTGTAACAAAATCAATTATGATTAATGATACACAGATTACTGTCAATGCAAACCAGTTATTCCATCGAATAATATGCGTTGCTAGAAGTGATTCTGACCTTGCATCATATCTGGGGTATGAACTTGCACCTCAACCACCTTCCCTCTTTGGTGATTTTTCTATGAGAAAAGCAAAAAAATCTGCTCTTGTACCAGTCATTGAGACATTGGCACCCTGTGAAAATGTTCCTCCAGCTGGAGCAGTGTATATTTTAGATAGTGGGTACCTTCTTCATCATGTTGTGTGGCAACGTCCTGCTACATTCAGTCAGATATGTTCTCAGTATACATCGTTCATTAAACAGTACAGGAACGCTCACACAGTATTTGATGGCTATGACACTCACAGTACAAAAGATGAAGAACACTTTCGTCGAGGAAGGACACAATCATCTAGTGTTATAGCTGTAGAAAGCCACATACAAGTCCCGGTGTCTCAGCAGGAGTTCTTAGGAAATATTAAAAACAAGATAGGATTGATCAAACTCCTATCTACCCATCTGGAAGCTGCTGGCTGTAAGGTCCATCAGGCAGAGGCAGATGCTGATGCTGACAGATTGATAGTAACAACAGCAACTCATTTACGAGATTCAGGACAGGAATCAGTTATTGTGTGGAGGACACTGATCTTCTTGTCCTCTTAATTGCACTTGCCAAACCTCAGACTGATATCAAAATGATGATCCTAGCAAACAAAGCACATCCTGATAAAATATCAGCAGTGAAAGAATTCAGAGCAAAATGGGGGGACATGACTGACAGCTGCTGCTTCCTTGCATGCAATAACAGGTTGCGATACAACTTTAATTACTTAATGACGATAGTTAAACAGCCTGTACATGCCAAATTTGATCTAGCTACACTTCCTCCAACATCAACAGCAGCACGCCAACATTCTTATTGTACCTTCCATCAAGTACAACAGTGGCAAGGGATTACTTTAGACCCCACTGACTGGGGTTGGAAGTTAGAAAATGACCGACTAAGACCAGTAACATCGCTTAAAGAGCCAGTACCACATTCCCTACTTCATCTTATAACTTGTAATTGTAGAAAAGGTTGTGAACTGAACTTCGAGTGCAGGAGAAGTGGACTCCCTTGTACACATATGTGTGGGTATTGTGCTGGGCATGGGTGCAATAATCAATGTTCATTTGATGAAAATAAAGGAGATATAGATGGATATGTAGAAGAACAAAGCGAAACTGAAAATGAAGACTATTCTCAACCCTTACAGAAAAAGAAAAGGAAATAATTACGAGAAATAATAAGGAATGATTCATATTTTTGTGTTTAGCGTAATTAATGCAAAATCCCTTGTGCGTAAAAATGGAGTTTCATCAAGATTGAAGTTATTTTTTGTCTGTACAGCTGTATAGTTCAAAATCTAATTTTGATAGTTTTTTCCACATTGTATTGTGTTGCAATATATGCTCAGTTCACTACATAATTTTTATGGTAATTGTGGTTATGTGCCCTAGAATTTATCCTCAACTAATTATAATGTCATGAGCATGTGATCTATGAATGTCTTCAACAGCAAAGTGTTGACGATTGTATGGTAGGAACTAGGTAGTTGCTAATGGCACCAATTACATGTATTCCAACGAAGATACCCCCGCAATGGTGCGTTTTAGAAGTGTCATTTTGGTGTCATTTGAAAGACAAGAAGATTCTGCAGATTGTTTATTTGTGGAAAAAATTTTGATATACCAATTATTTTTACAATAGCAGGAATAGGAATATTCCTGTCAACTACGAGTAACAGAATTTTTTAAAAATAAAGGCCCATAATTTCACACTGATGTATTTAGTACTGATGAAATTTTTTCAAATAGCTTCTAAAACTACCATATAATACAAAATAATGTATATTTCATCTACCAATTTTATCTTTTTACCCTTTAGGAGCAATAAATGAGAAAAACTGAAAATAACAAAATGGCCGCCATTTTGTGGCCATAACTCGAAAACCCGTCACTGGATTTTTTGGGTACTTTTTTGGATGAATTGATAACACAAATCTTTTCTGCATATTCCCAAAGTTTCAGTTTGTCATTCTAAATTTTGAGGTTTGAGCTAAAATTGAGCTAATTGTATTGTACTATATAGTATCATGAAAGTATTTGGTACTCATTTACAGACATTCCTATGGGATTGGACTTTTCCTACAGATTATTTTTCCAATAAAAAACTGACCATTGTCACCTAATTAAACGTATCCTAGTAAGCCCTTTTCCAATAGAAAAACTGTCCTTCATGACCTGATTAGGCCCTCTGGAATTCCTAGATAACACGAAGCCCGCGTCTTCCGTTGCCAGCTTCCCTCAAACACCCCTTGACGAGACGATTCTTAAAGTTAGTTATTTGACAACATTGCATCTGACTCATTGTGTGCGAGATTGCACATGAAACGAAGGATTGTCCTTTTAACTTTTGGACAAATGGCAGAAGTTCCATAAGAGTTAGACAGATTAGTAGAGTTTCTAACTTTTTTTCATTATTTTTCATTTTTTACTTATGAAAGAAAGCTCGATGGGCATTCGCTTTCGTCATCGTTTTCAAATAATTTGTTCTCTTTCTTTCTTATAGACAATTATAGTTTTGCGATGTCAGCTCAATTTCGATGTTATGATAGAATGGCGTTAAACGAGTCCCGTCTTGACAATGAACTTTTAACACGTATCTGTTTCCAAGATGTTTGTCATATGAAAAATGACTACAGTATTTTCCAGAAAAATTATATTAAGGCTTTTGGACTCTCTCTCTCTCTCTCTCTCTCTCTCTCTCTCTCTCTCTCTCTCCAACATGTTTGTCAAATGAAAACTTCTTATATGCGCTATTTCTCAGTAAAATTATATCAACATTTTTTACAGTACTCTCTCTCTCTCTCTCTCTCTCTCTCTCTCTCTCTCTCTCTCTCTCTCAAGACAATGTGATTTAAGGAATTGCCATCTAAGGTGGTTCGATGCAATCCAGATTATTGTTCGCTATTGGCAAAGAATAAATCTGAATCTATAACTTCCACAGTTTATTTTGGGTATTTCTGACTGCATCTCAGACCCTGTGAGACTCCTAATATTTTTTGCAAGATTTTATTATTGCTCGTTTCATTGACCTAAATTGTTGTCACTGATGGGAATATTTCCTCTTCGAAACATGTATTTATTATTTTTTTTAACGATGATGATTTAGGCACTGGCATCGTGCTCTCTCTCTCTCTCTCTCTCTCTCTCTCTCTCTCTCTCTCTCCTTTTCCGCTGTTAAATTAGTTTCGATTCCTGGTAATTACATAATATTTTTTTCTCCGAGAGCTACGCTACGATTTTATTTCTAATTTTGTCTTGTCCTTTCTTGTAACCTATTACAACGTCAGTACTTTTATTATTGAGCTGATTAATTTTTTTCCTGTTTTCTTATTTTTCTGACTCCAACCTCTCTGGTCTACTCTGCTTTTTTTTTCGAATTGGAAAGTCTGTCACTTTTTTTCTTTTTTATATACTTTTTTCCTGGAGGAATGGATTAAAGCAGTACTCTAGCTGACTTTACTTGTTTTTTAACTTCTAATGTATAATGTTTTGGAAACCGAACTTATACACATACTATCAGTACCTAACTCCTCTCCATCAACGCTAGAAAGAATGCTGCTTAGTAGGTAGAAAAAAGAAGAAAATGAAAATGCATCATCCTACGTTGAGCTGTTGAAGTAAATTACAAAAAAAAATTTGGCACTGAAAAAAAGTACATAACACTTAACTGTCTGAAAGAAACCGACTAAAGACGAAACACGTTTTTTTTTTTAAATGTATCTAAAAGGAAACTACTAACAGGACGGTTGTGGAACGCAGCTCACATTCCGAGAAACGGAAGATGAAACGACGCAGACTCCCAGAGACTTTTCAGAAACAGAAGCATAAAGACGCTTCACGAAGTGAATGAATTTAACAGCCTCCAACGCGAGATAAGAGAACGGAAACTTCCGGCAGCCAAAATGATACCAGCTTAAAATCCTACACCAACCGAGCGTAAAGAAAGCAAGTAAAAAATGCAACGAAGTATCTCGGCGCTATCGAGTTTTCTGTACAGCTTATCATGCTGTATGAAACTCGCAGCCACGGCCCATGAAACCCTCAGCAGCGGTCCATGAAATGTTCAGCCACAGCTCGGTGGTAGATTGTGTTTTTGCCACCAGACGCACGATCATGGCCAACTTAACCTTTAAATAAAATCAGAATTACTACTGGGATTTGAAGGCTTCAATTTGGTATGTTTGATGATTGGGGTGTTGATCAACATTACAAATTTGCAGCTCTCTAGCCTCAAGAACTTCTCAAGATCTGAGAGCGGATGGACAGACAAAAAGCCATTACAATAATTTTCTTTTTCAGAATGTGTATATATATATATATATATATATATACATATATATATATATATATATATATATATATATATATATATATATATATATATATATATACATATATGAAGAAGCTAGGTACTATGTCGTACCTCCAAGTAAATGGGGATATAATCCACAATGATGTAATATCCTTATGTAGTTATCTGAAATATATATTTACTGTACAAAGAAATTAAAAAATATATATTTTACATAAATACATAAGGATTTTACAGCATTGTGTATTATTCGCTATCTATAATATATATATATATATATATAGATATATATCTATATATAGTATATATATATATATATAGTATATTATATATATATATATATATATTATAAAAATTCCAAGCCTGGAGTTCGGACAACTGTAGATTGACTGACATCAGGACAGAGAGAGAGAGAGAGAGAGAGAGAGAAGAGAGAGAGAGAGAGAGAGAGGTGGGAAGGTGGGGGGGGGGAACGTTGGCCAGATAATGACGTCCTGGCTCGTCGATTCAACAGAATATTTACCGATCCTTCGTCTTTGCGTTAATTGTTTCAGTTTTGTAACACGTTTACCTACCAGTAACTTAATTATTCATCAGCATCAGTTATTTTGTAAAAGAATTCAGAACTCTTGTGTCACAACTTGTAAAGTTAATTTTGCTATCGATAGCGAGGGTAAAAATGACTTATCTATTATATTAAACAATATCTTGGAGTAAACTGTAGATTACTCAGAATACCTCAGACATTCAATAAATGGGAATAAGTTTGTCCTCAAGTAGCCTATATATATTTACAATATTTATGGGTCCTGATTCTCACTATGAAACACTTTTTTTTCAATGGGGCTGTCGAATTTCCATTCGACATGGACAGAGCACTGTCTGAGTTCACTAAAGGATATCCAGCAAAGAGCTCCTAGGCCTCTAGATGGGCGGAAGGCCTATGGGGACACTATCAGATAAAGGCTCGTAAGCCCTAATGATCCTGAGACTTAGAGTGGCTCTAGCTTTAGGACTGGAGAGAGAGAGAGAGAGAGAGAGAGAGAGAGAGAGAGAGAGAGAGAGGGTGGGGGGGGGGGGGGGGGGTGGGGGGGGGGGGGGGGGGGGGGAGTGTTCATCTTGATGCTAGAAATGATGAAATGACCGAAGACCTGTCCATTCCGGAAGAGGAAAATATTAATAAAAAGATGAATATTTCGATAGAAATAAATTTGATTGTGAAGCTGACAAAGGTCATCTGATTCTGTTTTAGAGTATTTTACAGAATCTGTTTTCACTTTTTTTTTTATTTAGCTATAGTTAATAGGCAAAGCGTCGTATAGGGAATCAGAAATAAGAAAAATATACCACCAAACGGATTATGCATTTTACACTCACTTTCACGTATATTACATCTAATGGCTTTGAATCATTGTTTTTTGAAAAATGTCCCAACGAAAGTTGAAATTTCTGTTAAGAAAATAAATCTTGATAAAATCCAAGCATATACGGTTAAAATATGGATTGGATATTCCACGTATTTTACGGAAATTCTACAGTAAAAGATGTTCGATATTATGGGAAATTTTGCTGAAAATCATATCGACTTCTCACAGGTGTGATAACAGGCGTCTAAGGCCGGATATTCACGCTCAGGTTTACTTGTCAGTCCACCCACGACCGTTCGACGGACGAGCGTCCACACGTAAAGAATTGAACTGTCAGTCGGACAGTCATCTCGAGGTCGTTGCCCTCATTTCTCGCCCAAACTGTGATGGAAGCAAAAAGGCGTAAAAGAGTATGGTCTAAATATTGCCTGTTAAAGAGATATGTCTATTCTCATACAATATTAATGAATAAGGTTAAATTAGACCTGGCGGTTGGTTACTTATGAAATGGACCGTGAAGCCTACTTTCACTAGTAGCACTTTTCATAAAAATGCAGGACAGTGACCTAGGCCTTTACCAAATTGTATTTATCACATGGAAATAGTTTTTATTTATTATGTGATTTGGACTCACAACTAAGATAAAGCAACGGTCTACAAATAGCGCCCCAGATTCTAACAATGAAATGAATTAGGCTTATCCATAGTTTATTCATAATCTGGTCGGAGCAGCTGAGATCATTCCCAGACGAAATCCAGCGGCGAACTGTCATAAAATCGTTGGTTACCCTTAAGTCCACACGTGCGATCACCTGTCAGTCGGTCGAAAGAACTTCAGGTAATTCCATCAGTTCACAGTTTTGGTGAGTGGACTGACTCCGCCCACAAACTGTCGTCCACACGTACGTTTTAACGTCAGTTTCGATGAACTGACAGGGAGACTGACAGGCAAACCTGCGCGTGAATACCCGGCCTTAGATATAACCGTTTATGGTATACTTACGTTTTACCTCTTCTAATTTTTTTTTTTATTCGAATGAAATATGCCATGTACGTATATATAAATCATTTCACTGGATAAGTAATTTTTGGGAACTGGACATGCGTGTCTACGAATGTTTCTGATACATTTGCACAATATCAGTTTGTAAAGTATATTTCGAGCATGCATGTATTTGTTACGTTTGTTACAAGACGTTATGATTTATTCTTATTATTGCTAGTTAGTTTTACCGATCCATTATTATCTTTTGTTCGCCCCCCATTGCTTTATTATTCTCTTTAATATCACGCTTTTCCTGATAATTTTGAATTCAAGCGACAAACGAATTTAATGAATAGTAACCACACTTGTTTTCATAGTCAAGAATTCTTTGAAAACGCATTATTTTCCCAGCTCCTCGTATATGCCTATGTTGACGAGGCACACTCCCTCCCTACCATAATCCCTCCCTCCCTCCTTCCCTCTCTCCCATGAACAGTCTTCTATTCGCAATGAATTTCTTCCATATGAGTAGCAATGGAATACGACATTAAGCTAATTATGGTAGAAATATTATACGACGGAAGTCAGGGAGGCAAGACGCCAGGATTGTTATATTTAGCTAAATATAAAAAAAATGAAACAATTAAATTTGGCCTCCATTCACTTCCGAAAGAAAGAGATGAAAATCTGGCGTCTGTTCCTAAGGGTTCCAACTCCAATTTTCTAAAATTTATGGGTATAGAGAAAACAAGGGAATGCATCAATTCAGTATTGAAATTTCCACCAAAAATATGGGTATTTTCCTCCTCTGTGCCTAATCAAATACGGGTCTGTTTTGTATGAGGCAAATTCGTTTCATCTCTCTCGAGAGGTTTCATTGGGGCCTTCAGTATACAGAAGAGGTTTCTCAATATGGGCTACCACAAAGGTCAGCCGATGTAGAGGTAAGTAACTCAACTTTAAGAAACCTTACCAAACAAAAGTATTTATCTGAATCAGTTAAAGATATTCAGGGTTCATTTAATTGGTTGTATAATTTTGAAGCACTTTGACGAAGTACCTTGATGTAGAGTATATGTTTATTGAATAATTTGGCTCATCTTCCCAAAAGTCCTCCATTGATATGATTGTTTTTTGCTGATAATTCTTGCCTCGACTTTTGTTATCACTCAGCATTGAATTACCTTTTCTTTGCTGTTACTCTCTAGCATACAGGAAGAAAATCTTTACTTATTTATTTTTAGTATTTATTTTTCAGTAGGTGGAGCTGTTCAAATTCTTTCGACTGCCTTGACTTGTCACAGTTTTCCTAGATATCCTTCTCCGTATAATTTTTTTCCTCTCTTGAGGATTTCGTTCAGTTGGAACTTCTAAAGTTCAAGCGAAATACAAAGCATTCTCCTTGCAGTTTAATACATTTTTATCATTAATTTATTCATTTATTTTCTCTTTGTTAATAAATGAGAAATCTTCTTGTTTGCATTTTCCCCTTTACCTCCTTTGACTTTAACCTGATGAACACCATATTCTCTGGAAGCTCGAATATCAATTCAATGGCCCTGTGGCGGGCTTGTTCCATATGAACAGGATTCCTCTTCTGAATAATAATAATAATAATAATAATAATAATAATAATAATAATAATAATAATAATAAGTAATAATAATAATAATAATAATAATAATAATATTTTGTTTAAAAGAATGGCCGAGTTAACTGAAATTTATCTTATATATAATTTTCTCTATTTTTATGATTCTTCTTCTTTCATAAGAATATATATATATATATATATATATATATTAATATATATATATATATATATATATATATATATATAATATATAGCTAGGTTTCATCTTGAGGTTAGTTAGTCTTTTTTATCTTATCTGGGGGCGCTTATTGCGTTAAGGGTAGGCCCTAGGGCTTAATAAGGGAAAGTGTTGTATATTGAATAAAGACCCTGAGCTATATTTCCCATTGACATAACCCCCTCCCCATCTCTCTCTCCTCTCTCTCTCCTCTCTCTCTCTCTCTCATCAGTATTCAACACTTTGCCCTTATTAAGCCCTAGCCCCTACCCTCAGCCCAACAAGCGCCCCAGAGAAGATAAAGGCTAACTGACCTGAAGATGATACCTGTCTATGTAACTATCTGTCTATCTATCTATCTAGTATATATATATATATATATATATATATATATATATATATATATATATATATATATATATATATATATTATATATATATATATATATAGTATAGTATAGTTATATGTATATATATATATATATATATATATATATATATATATAATATACTATAATATACTATACTATATATATATATATATATATATATATATATATATATATATATATATATATATATATATATATATATATATAGATAGATAGTTACATAGACAGGTATCATCTTCAGGTCAGTTAGCCTTTATCTTCTCTGGGGGCGCTTGTTGGGCTGAAGGTAGGGGCTAGGGCTTACTAAGGGAAAGTGTTGAATACTGAATGAGAGAGAGAGAGAGAGAGAAGAGAGAGGGGGGTTGGTGAATTATGTCAGTGGGAAATAGCTCAGGGTCTTTATTCAATATACAACACTTTCCCTTATTAAGCCATAGGGCCTACCCTTAGCCCAATAAGCGCCCCAGATAAGATAAAGAAAGACTAACTAACCTCAAGATGAGGTTATATATATATATATATATATATATATATAATATATATATATATATATATATATATATATATATATATATATTATATATATATATATATATATATATATATATATATATATATATATATATATATATATATATATATATATATATATATTGTTACGGACTCTTGAGATCTCAGAGACAATGTTACAGTGTCGAAATATCCTGGCCAAGGGTCGACACAGTGTTATGACCTCTGGGCTGAGGTCCGCTTCAGGTTCGATATGATATAAAAATATAAAAAAATATTTCAACACCAACAGTTGAAACTGGGGATACGAATATAGAAAGAAAAACTAACACAACAAAGGTTTATTTACAAGCTTACTAACAAAGGTAAATGCAGAATGGTATCTCCTATTTGCATAAAAGGAATAGAATCTTACACTGCGTGAACTTGGGAAACAGTGAGGCGAATAATTCAAATACTTGCGGGACGGTTTGGTGAATCGCAACGGTGGCTTCACAACTGGAGAGCAGCAATTGCAGACGTCCTCTTGAATCCATATTGCAGAAGACAGTCTATTTGTGAGGCAGGAACTCCCCCCTTTTCTTCTCCGAAGTCTGCTCAACGTAAAGACAACTCGGTCGTCCAATCCTGAAGACGACTAGACCAGTATCCAACCAACCCTTGAGCAACTTTTCTCTTTGTCGCTTCCTTCGTCTCTAGTCTCTCTCTGACGATCACTGCTGCTGATCTCTCACTGATAATCTGATCTGTGGCCCTTACTAACTGGTGATCTTCTCTCTTTTTACGATCTTTCTTCCTTCCTTCTACGATCACTCTCCAAAGTTCGTTCTCGTATTTATACGGCACTCTGGGGGCGAGAAGGCCTACGGCGAGCGTCACAGACTCCCGAGTTTACTAGGATCCCTAGATGAATCTAGACGAGGTATTGCATCAGAAATCGCGGCGTTTCTCACGTAACGATGAGTTCCACAACACGCCCGACGATTCCAGAACAGCCGCGAGAAACAGGCGCCTCCAACACGGGCACGAAAACCTCCTTACTGCCGAACTTCTCGAAAATGCGTTCTCCTTTCCTTTGACTTCCTTTGCTATGAAGCAATTACCATCACACGCCCCCCAAAAGAGAAAAAAAATGAAATCAACTGATTTTCTTTTTTTTCTAAAGAGAAGGGAAACAATTCTGCATAAAGCTTTAATCCAGTCAAATACACACGCTTCTTCACACACACACTCACTCGTGCGATAACAGAAAACGGCTATTAGGCTACTCATTCTGAGAAATCTTAGAGAGGCTATCAGCTAATACATTATACTTCTCTCTTACTATTTCCGTTTTCTGAACTCTGATTACAACTTATAAATACTAAAACACCTCTTGTGTTTTTCTCAAAAATAATCTCACTCAGTAACACTGTTACACGGGCGGAGGCCACATTAATTCTATAATGTATATTTCCCCTCTCCTCTAACACTGAATAAAGACCTTCGTACTTATAAGGTAAAAATGGACTTTCTCTCGAGGACTAGTTACTAAAACTTTATCTTTTACACACAAACTTCTCTCTTTTGCTCTAAGATCAAGTTTCTCTTTAATTTCCCCTTGACTTCCTCTTGCGCTGCCGTTCTCCTTCGCTAGTTGCCAAACATCTCTTAAGTTGTTTTTATAATACTCAAGATTAGTTATGCAATCATCTCTACCCTTACTTCTAGGTAAAGTTCCGAACATATTTATAAATACATTCTCAAAAGATAAGCCTACTGAAGGAATATTGCACGACTGAACTCTAGGAATTACTTGAATCGGTTTCTCGGCAATTTGATATGCATGACAGCTTAAAGCATACCTCTTCACATCATTTTTCATCTTAGGCCAAAAGTACGCCCTACTAATACACTTGAAAGTTTTATTTACTCCCAAATGTCCTTGCTCATCGTATGCTAACTTCAAAAATAGCTCACGAAGCTTCCTAGGAACTACTAATTCTTCTGTGATTCCCCCTTCACTACCGGACTTACGGCAAACATGACACGAAACTTCGTCCTTTACACAAAAAGTTTCCTTACACACTTCATCAAGATCATCATCCAGCTCACATTCAAAATTTCGGGTTAGTGTCTCATCCTCTCTGCAATTTGACTAGCTCATCCTTATCCAAAACGTAACTAGGACTAGCATACCTGTACATTTACTACGTTACTTCCGACAGTTACACCTTCCGTTTGGCTATCACTGTCCACGCTATAGTTAGGTCTCTCAGCCACACTCATGCCAAGATCAACCTCGCTACCTCTATCACACTCGTTTGAATCCACGAACTCACTCACGTTCGAATCCATGAACTCACATCTTTCGAATCCACGAACAAATGATGACCGCAGTCTACGTCTGTATCTAAACCCGACCTAGTTTCTACCATTTCAGGCACTGGAATATTCCTCACAACAGGATTCACGTTACTGACAATAATGTCAACGCCTTCGACGGGCAAACTGTCCACAACTGCAAGTTTTACTTCTCCTGACACTACCTGACTTTCTAAATTCAACTTCAACAAAGGACAAAACACAAGTGTTAGGAAATCCACCTAACATGACTTTCTTTTCCATATTGATTTCTGCCCTGTTCGGCACACACTCCTTATCAGTGATACAGCGGCCCCTGTGTCTCGAAGCAAGACTACTTCTCTCGAATCTACTCCTCCAAGAGAAGAAACTACGCCTTCCGACAGAAATTCACCAAAAGCTTTCCTAGTTTCTCTCATCACATCATTCCTACTTGACGAAAGGTTAACTAGAGTCACTGGTTTCTTACTGTCCTTTCTTTCTACTGCACAATTCCTCGCTAAATGCCCTTTCCCATTACATCGGAAACAAGTTAATTCTGAGCCACTATATGCCATTCTACTCTTACAAACCTTAGACGTATGACCAGGTTTTCCGCATGTATAACAGGAATAGTCACCGGCCCCGAAAGGATTTAGATGCATAAAACAAGGCAAAAGGCCATGTAAAACTCAAGAAATAAACGAACTAATGAAATGATTAGTGGTATAACTGAAGGCAGCTACGATATGACCACGACATTAGAGCTCTTTATGAGATTACACAAGAATCATAGGATTATGCTCTCTCTCTCTCTCTCTCTCTCTCTCTCTCTCTCTCTCTCTCTCTCTCCACACACTTTCTCTCTCTCTCTCTCTCTTTCTTATACAAGCAGACATACGAAAATACTAACTTGGTACGTTTGCAAACACTCTAGATGAGGACACTTTTTATGACAATAAACTGATAGTCAATCTAAACGAGCCACATCTAATAGTATCATGTTTGATACTATTCAGTTTTCTAGGAGTTTTATCTTTCTTGCAACTAAAATGTGGAATAGTTTGCCTAGTGAAGTTGTGGAATCTTCTGATCTCCAAATTCATTCTTGTTTTCGGACGACGTCTCCTGAATTCTTCTGTATCTGTTTTATCTTTTATTCCCTCCCATTTATCTATTAATCACCTTTTCCTGCAACTTACCGCTCTCTGCATGAAGTTTTCTCGCTGGATTCCTCTTGGTTTCATTAAAGTCTGTTGAATCTGTTCAAAAGGGTTTAAGCTGAAGAAATATTTTTTATGATCATAACAAATCAACACTGCCTTTTGTTTTGTAGACCGAACATTGCTAGAAAGGTCACTTGGGTCAGCAAATCATGCTCTGAAATAAAATGTTAAATCTTGCACAATAGGAATAGGAAAAAGAGGTAAAGTTATAGAATAATATGTTGTGCACACCTTGGAAGACTGGAACAGTTATATATGTGCAGCTGAATGGCCTGTATAAAATACTTGAATCTCTCAAGGTGATTCACATGTATCCTTATCAAGGCATAGCATAGGTTTGGATTTTTTTATATCTTAAATAATTAGAATAAGCTTGGGGTCTGGAGAATGGGATGTTTTTGTATTATTATTTCTTGAATAATTTTCAGTTATTTAATTAAGAAAAATGTATATTTTATTTTCAATTCATCCATATGGATTTGATTTCGCAAACGCCAGAGGAAAGAATTTGCTCGTACGTGAGTCGTGGAGAAAGTTAGTCCACTTCAAATGGTTCCAACTTCTTTGTAAACTCAGTTACCTCAGGAAACTTTGTTTTTAGTCTGATACAACTGCTGAGTGACTTATTTTTACTTACTGGCCAGGTTTTTTCTTTGAGGACGATAGATTAGTGACAAAAGGTTGGAGCAATGATGGATGATTATATATGAAATGGGTGAAAATCTTCAGAATAATTCTAATATTGTGTGTCGTGCTGGATTATCCCTTGAATGGATTGCCACTGTTACAAAATGCAGGTTCGTCTTCGATATTATGTTAATGTCTGTAATGTTTTTCCTCCTCTCTTGTGTTCAACCAACGTCATACCGTTCTCTCGGGTCCATATCGATAGCCTAGTTTTTGTATAAAAAAAAAAAAAAAAAAAAAAAAAAAAAAAAAAAAAAAAACGATCAGGGTCATTTACGTATTACCTCTAACTTTGCTTCCTTATCTTAAAATTGATAAGTCTACATGAAAATTAATAATACATTAAAAGAAAAATGCCTTCTTGGTAATTGGATTAGTAATAGAAACTATCTGAACACTATTCTGGAAAAAAAAAATTTCTGCCACTGTGTAGGAACATTAAATGATTATCTTCCCTTCGTTTTTTTCTTCACAAAATATACTTGTTAATCGTACGAAAAGGCAAGCGTGATGGAAAATCAAATGGATACCTGTGGTGTTTACTGGCAACAACTACTATTTGCTTTAACTTGGACATGACAGTCGTCACTTGAAAGTCGATATTATTTTTTTATGTCTGATTTACATGAAATGTTATAATTGCTCACTATAATATACTCATGGGTTTTGATTAACAATTAAGAGTACCTTTGGAGTTTTTGTATAAATTTTGAGGGCTTAAAAATGTAAAGTATATTTTGTCCTTCGAAGGAGCGACTAAGACTGTAACTTCTTTTATATGCCATGAAACGTACGAGATTCCCGTTGCAATAAATCAGGTTCTGAAGCAGTTATTTTTTTAAAAGCTTCACTGAACACCACGACAAAAAAAGAAAAAACTAGTTAATATATTTCTTCTGGGCAAAGTGACTGCATCAAGCACAAAGATTAAAACGAAATGAAGAAATATTCTTGAACGAAGAGTAACTTTGAGGATAATATATAGTAAGGCGGAACCGCTTTTTATGACTATTACAAGGCCTCTCCCTGTAATTAGAGCGGGTAAAAATCATACATTTCCCCGTAAACTCAGAAAAATTTTGTATGATACGAAACTGGAAGAAGTTAAGGGTCTTTATATCCATATCTCAGGCCTTTACAGGTGGTTATAATTCTTATTCTTCATAAAATAAAAAGAATACTCTTGAAAATATAATCACATAATAAATGGAAACGATAGAACCGCTCTTGTCCGTTCACAACGGATTTCAAAATAATGAAATTCTTCTGTTAGTAAACTCTGGGTCTTCCAATACCTATTCCATCCTAACATCCTGCCAAACGATTTTGTCTTAGTTGCTCTTACTACTACCTAGTAGGTTTTGATACTCTTCTTCGAGCTTGGTATTAATTGCTGATACTAAATAATAATGAGATATATCTCCAGTAGAGTCATTTATCACCTTAGCGTCTATCAATTCTACTTACTTACAAGTGTAAAAGTATTACATGAGGGTCTCCTGGGCTATGGTTGACATCATAAGTATTTGTTCAGAGATTATCATGGGTATTAACTAGGCGACAGAGATTTGTAGTGTCATATCCTTGACCCAATAATAGTTGTTGGTCACAGAAATAAGATTTTTTTTTCATTGTTATTGTAATGGTTGCTGTTGTTGATAAACACCAAATCTCTCTGTTCCAGTGTATATTCTTTACTAGGTATTTTGCCAACTTTTGGATGATATTTTCGTTCTCTTATGTATCATGATATAAATACTGTCTGAACATGATCCTTGTACTTCGTAAAATCGAATAATTGGTCCATAATGACTTTGTCAGATCTCAAAGGAAGAAAACAAATTAGCGAGCGATGTTAATCACAGGGGATCCACATGAAAGCTAATTGTCTTAATGAGTTGAACGATTTTATGAAATCTCAGAAGAAGAACACCAATTAGTCAGCGAGTAATGTTCATTACTAGTCGTTCACATGGATGTAATTGCTCTTGTGATAGGGCGACTCGAAGAAGTTGGTTGCATTGCATCTTTCTTCTTGAAGACAAATATTGCGGTTTTGTTCAATTTCTCTCAAATATTTATGAATGAGGGAAATAAGGTGCTACTAATGAGATCTTACAAAGTATTATTTCCCTTGTCAGTTGCATATCCTACGCTCAGTGTGGAAAAACGCTTATAAGAATGGCAGTTTTTCTTGACTTTTTTGAAGCTCCGCGTTTCCTTTCAGTAGACGGTTCACATACATAGCTACCGCTGGAAAAAATTATAATATTTTTTTTTTTCTCAAATTCTAAAGTTTATTTCAATTGATAAAGTATCTAGGCATTCTCTTATGGTTTGCATTAAAGGTTCAAGCCGCTTTTAAAAAATTCTAGAAGGGATAAAAACATCAGCAAAAGCTTAGTTAACTTCAATTTAAAGTGATTGAATTGTTTTTGTTATGGCATCATAGAAAACGAAGTTGCTGACTCAAAATGCATTTTCCTTTGAGACAGCGTTGTGTAAATTCGATTGATTACCCAACTTTATCGCAAATGCGCTCAAAGGGGATATATTTACTACCATTTGCGAGGTCTTCGATATATATATATATATAATATATATATATATATATATATATATATATATATATATATATATGTGTGTGTGTGTGTGTGTGTGTGTGTGTTACAGGGAATATATGAAACAGTGATTCATTTACACTGTTTCGCCGTGTTTAGTACTAGCCTTCGGGGAGTCAAATGTATTTCACCATGTTTAGTACTAGCCTTCAGGGAGTCAATGTATTTCACCATTTGTTTAGTACTAGCCTTTGGGGGGCGAGTCAATTATAAATTTCACCCATGTTTTAGTACTAGCCTTTGGGGAGTCAAATGTATTTCGCCGTGTTTAGTACTAGCCTTCGGGGAGTCAAATGTATTTCACCATGTTTAGTACTAGCCTTCGGGGAGTCAAATGTATTTCGCCGTGTTTAGTACTAGCCTTCGGGGAGTCAAATGTATTTCACATGTTTAGTACTAGCCTTCGGGGAGTCAAATGTATTTCGCCCTGTTAGTAGCCTTCGGGAGTCCAATGTATTTCACCGTGTTTAGTACTAGCCCGTGAGGGATCAAATGTCCTTAAGTGCATTTGATCCCACAGGGGCTAGTACTGTAGAAAAATATAGTATTTATTCCTTTATTTTACTAGTTATTAAAAAAAATATGCATTATCACTACGGCATCAGTATTAAAGTGCTTTACCTATGTAATTACTTAATTAGTCAATTTTAAAATTAACGTAATTTTTATAAATAGCTTTTCTCGTCTAATCCTTTTAAATGGCTATTGCCGTAAACAAACCACCAATTTTAATGCGGAAAATGTTTTCTTTGTTTACTGAGTGACGGAGAACCGGCAGTACCTGTCAAGAACTTAACAAAAGCAGTCTTCAGTGGAAGTTCCAGTCATACTTACCGTGGATTAAACTTTGAAGTGATTTAGTGACCTATGGATCTTATCATTTGCATCACGGTCATGTGTTACGCAAATATGGAATAATTCTATCAAGTTACCATTGGACCCGGACCTGCCAAAGGGGAACCCGCTTACCTTTCTCCTAAATCACACTAAAAACAAGGTGATAGCAAAAGCTATTTTTTCTTTTGTTTTTTTAATTTTTTAAACCTAGTTTCCAGATCTTTAACTTTTTATTCGTGCAGGCTTTAATCGATGCTTAAGTGATAAAGTTGGTGTTATTATCTTATACTTATCCAAATTATACGTACCTTACCTATACTTACCTTTACATATAAGTTGAATTACATACTTATTCATACTTCTAGTTACTTGTTTAATTATATTTCATTTAGTCATTTACTATTTAATTTCTATTGAATTCTGTTTGTTTTTACACTCATTTTGACGTTTTGTTTACTGGGATAGAAATATACTTTACATTTTACTTGTTTACTTTTGGGTTGTTATTTCATTGGGGTAGTTGCGTCCGATTCTGTTCATTCATGAAATCTTAAGATTTCCTCTTGTTCACTATTTCAGATGTGTTGTATACTTTCGGATTCATTTCATTGGCCTCCGGATGATGCAGCCCAAGTACTCACTTTCTATCCTTATGGTTCACGTCAAGTGTTTGTTTTTCATTCAGAAGTTTATTTTTGTGGTTCGATTATATACATTAAAATTAAATTCATTGTACTTATACTTTATTATTTAATATATCCTATATTAACTTATAAATTTAATAAATTACCTTATCATTAAAATCTGTATAGAATTCATTTTTATACATGACCTCTCCCAATGCAAATTTGAAGAGTCTGGAAAATCTTTAAGAGAAAGGACGTATAGTGCAGCAGTTAGTGGATGGCTGACTATCGCAATATTTCGAAAAAAATTTAATCTTTCGAAAAATTCTATGAAAACAAGAGATATTTTTGGGTTTCGCCTTTTCATTTTTTTTTTTTTACCTCCGGAGGCACTAAAGGGAAGTATGCCGTAATCGAATTTTTGTTTACAGGCAATGAAAATTCTTTCCCTTGGCGTGTAAGATTATTCAATCAAAAAGCGAAACTGCAGTAAACCACACTGTAAAATCCACTTTATATCTATTGCATCATCTTCTTTCTGTGTTCTATTGCATCGGAAATATGTACTATTTAGCTTTTCAGCAAATTGTGAATCTTTTTTTCTAGCGGATAATTAAAAAAAAAAGACACCAGGATCAAATTTCTCCAATTTTACTTTCTTATCCATAGATGGAAGAGCCCTGCAAGATGGCCATGGAAGCGGTCGTTTAATCGGAAAAATATAACCCATTTCCACAGTCATAACTGTATCTCAGGTGGCTAGAGGTCTGAATGTCGCAAGACGGCATTGTGTTTGTCTACTTTGGAAGCTATGGAGTCTACTTTGGAAGCTATGGAGAGAGAGCGAGAGAGAGAGAGAGAGAGAGAGAGAGAGAGAGAACTAAATCAGAAGTTCTTGAGAAATCATCTGAAAGAACTTCGTAACACCAAGAGACCAACCAACTTATTGTTGCGAAAAACCTAAGATTAACAGATGGGACTTCTGTTGCCCCACTTGGAGGAGTTGAAGAACTAGCAAACGTCGAAAGTTCAGTACGTTCATTGATATCCAAAGAGAAAGCGGAAGTCTTTCTCTCTCTCACTTAACCTGTTGACAATACCATCATGCTCCCCAGAGACATCAGCCTTAAACGAAATCATTATTCGTTTCTCGAATAAGGAAGTCCTGCCAGACACCAATTATAATTATGTAAAGGTCCTCTCCGTTTCATTTTAATGGGTGTCGTCCCCCTGTAGGTATTTGGAAAGGAAATAAATACGTTTCAGTTTGCAGCAATGAGCCAGGTAACGTGAAAAGGAAAGCTAATCACTAGCTAACCCAAATGTGCATATAATGAAAGATTACACGCACAATTATATACACACACACGCGAGCGCTCATACATTGGTCAGTTGTACTTTAGTAGGGTCACATCACCCGTGTATCTGATTTGTAAGCCAGCCCTCCCTTACGACGCTCCTGATTGGCTGTTGATAAGGCCAATCACAGGCCTGGAAAACTCTCAGTCTCTCTCGAGAGTTCAAAAAGCATCCCTTAGGAGAGGTGGAACATACATCCTGCCTATGTGAAATCTCGAGAGAGATTGAAAGTTTCCAGCCAAGCAGGAGCGTCGTAAGGGACTGGCCTAGATATCAGATACACGGGTGATGTGAATCTACTATGTTAGAGGGTATAATAAGAGTGATAGAAGCCTTTAATTTGATCATGCAATCATGACTTTTTCTTGTCATAATAGTACCCTGTTTGGAAAGAATTTAATTTAGTTAGCGGCATTATCTCACGTTTTAGCTCTCATGAAACGATAGACAACAACCTTAATAGGATATATGAATTTGCATCAGATTATAAACACGATGCATTATGCGGGGATTAGTAAAGAGCAAAATATTGTTAGGTACAAATTAGTAAGGATAAACATTCTCTCTCTCTCTCTCTCTCTCTCTCTCTCTCTCTCTCTGTCAACTGACTGGACTACAAAAAACTTCTAATATTTAAAAGTGAATGTTTATAACCTAGATATTTCTATTCTTCCGGCAGCTGAGAAGACTGAAAAATTAAATTTATATATATATATATATATATATATATATATATATATATATATATATATATCATATATGTGTGTGTGTGTGTGTGTGTGTGTGTGTATATATAAATATATATATATATATATATATATATCAATATAAACATATATATATATATATATATATATATATATATATATATATATATATATATATATATATATATATATATTTATATATATGTCTGTATGTATGTATGTATGTATGTATGTATATCATGTGGAAAGCCCAAAAATCCACCTTCTATGTTTTGCTGTAAAGTCTTGATTATTATCAGTACTTTTGATCTCCATAACAACCGGAAGAATTCAAATATTGAGGTTATACTTACGGGGAGAGAGAGAGAGAGAGAGAGAGAGAGAGAGAGAGAGAGAGAGAGAGAGAGAGAGAGAGAAGAATGCTTACCTTTGCTAATTTGTACACAATATTTTGCCAAGTATTAATTCCCGGATAATACATTGTGGTTGGAGTCTGACGCAAGCTAATGTACCCTGTCAGATTTAAAATTTACTGTTTAATGAAAGCTACCTACATCATCTATTTCTTTACTTGTGTGTGGGTACGCATGTCAAATGTTTTGTGAGTCCCCTCTTTATATATGAAGTTACTCAAACTGGCTAGGTATACACGCATACATATATTGATAAATCAAAGAAAAGCCATATATACCCCTTAATGGTACATAAGTGAATATTCTCCCGCAAGGATACGATCTCATGCCTACTTGGTTTGACACATAGGTGAACAGTTTAAGGGTAAACAGTTTTCGTTATTATTTAACAGCTAGTATATGGATGAGTCAATTACGGAAAGGTAATTCCCTGAATAGGTAATAATTAATCGCTTGAGGGCACATTTATTATTACGATTTCATATTTGTTAATTACCTTCTTTCCCTACGTTGCTGACACCAACTTGTTAACATTCAATGTTTGATAGTCATAATGATGTGACAAAAGGCGAAACTAGACGATCTCTCTCCTTCACAGCAATCACAGGTTTACAAGGACCCATTTGCCTCCGAAGTTTTCCAGGTCGACATCAGGATGTGAATTTTATCAACTTTTCAAGAAAAAATAAATAATCGAGCCGTATTAAACTTTCTCCCTCGATCTTCAGTATAAAGTGCTGAAGTTCCTGCTTCAAGAATTTACAATTTCATTAAGAATACTTTCATTTATTTATCGATTCGTTCCGTATCGATTCTATCGGTGATTTGTTTCGTGGATTTCATTACTGTCAAACATAATAAAGTATGAATTCGATTTACGGAACAACCTTTGCTCTATATCCTCGAATCAGTCCTGGCAAAGTGGGTAGAGTCCAAAGGCCCACACCAGGCATCTTATTCCCTTTAATACTTGACCATTTAATACTTTGGGCAAATGCACGTTCTGACCTAATCCCGGCTTAATCTAAAACGACCAACCCAGCATAAACCCGAAACGGAGTCCATTGTCGGCAAACCTCCAAAACAAAATGGGTTGCTTTTGTTTCCGGACTTAGCGATGAATCAGCGCTAATCCACATAAAGCGGCTTTTGAATTTGCAGCCATAAAGGTGTTTCCACGATTTGCTGGAACAAATAGAATAGAGTGCAGAATTTAGGTCAAAGGCGAAGCTCTGGGACCTCTGAGGTCTTTCAGCGCTGAAACTGAAATTCACAGTAAAAAGGGTTGCAATTTGCAACAGGAGGAAAACCTCAAAGCAGTTGCACAGTGAAACAACATTGTTAGAGAGGGTGGAGAGCAAGATGGAAGAAAGAGACCATGAACGGAGGTAGGATAAAAGGAATGAAAGGGGTTGCAGCTAAGGGACGCAGGGACGCTTTAAACAACCTTGAGTAATACCTGCAGTGCACCGCATGAGGTGCACTGACGGCACTACGGGATACTGAAGCGAAGGCAGAAACGTGCAAATCATCTGGATTCGAGGATGGGTCGTTTGTAGCCAATCACGGCTTGGTCTGTTTGCGTCCTTCTGGGTATGTATGGGACGACAAACGGCTCTTATATCTTTTATTCATTTTTTATTTCAAACAGAAAACGTTAGTCAACATTAAGAGTTTGTGAAACAAATGCAAACTCATTTCTCCTGCATTCCTGCGTGGCCACCTGATTCGTGAACGGAAAGACACTGCAATCGGTTTTCTGCTTTTTTTCGGACTATTATTACTCTGTGTATAATAAATTACTTACATCATTATGCGTGCACGAAATACATATACTCGTATGTATAAACGCTCAGGTTAAGAAAGGAAACCTTTTTCGTTTCATTTACTCAATTCTGAGTTTATGTTCACATCTCCATGACTTTATAGTTACGCACGTGTGTAAGGAAGACTCTCTCGGCGGTCTTGGTATAAGTGGGCGAGATTATGGCGTTTAACACTTCATATCGAAGCAGACAAGAGGAGAGTGATTACGGGTTTGGTGGTGCTTTTAGTCTGGGCCATTAATTCTACTATCTCTTCAGCAGGGTCATTTCCGCTACAGAATTCACGAAGGACATAAAAGGATCTTCTTAAAATCTCTTTCCGTTGGTTTTAACGTTACTGGCACCTTCCTGTTAGAAGTGGCTAAGTGTGACGTCTCTGATTTAGTCATGGTGACCTCTTTTGTATCTTTGTTCTAAGAAGTGAAAAACGAAAGATTCTGTTATAATCTCTGGTGAGCGTATGGCTCATAACAGCATACAACACGAGTGGTTTATAAGGCGGGGGATTTCCTTTGCCTACCGAACAGAAGCTCTGCTTAAGGACAGGTATTTATCGGGGTGATGGCCTCGCAAAAGGGGAGATTAGAAGCAAAATCATGCCGTTGTGATTCTGTGTGGACGAAGGTATCCTCTTCTCTAATGTTATCATACGAGATCAAGCACAGGGGCTCTCTCTCTCTCTCTCTCTCTCTCTCTCTCTCTCTCTCTACTATGCACCCACCCTCTCTCTCTCTCTCTACCAAGCACCCTCTTTCTCTCTCTCTAACTCTTATAACATGCTTATAGTAGAGCAATAGATATACTCTACTTAGATTTCCAAAAGGCCTTTGACAAAGTCCCACACAAGAAACTAATGACAAAAGTTAGAGCTTTAGGAATTGTAGGAGAAATGGGCGACTGGATAGATGACTGGCTAACTTATACAAAACAAAGTCGTAATAAATGGTGAAGAATCAGAATGGGCAGATGTAACAAGCGGAGTTCCTGATATTGATGTTGGGCATTAACTAGCAGGATAGCCAAATTTGCAGATGGACACCAAACTAGGGTGTAAATGCAGCAGACCCAGATGCAGTTGAAAGTTTAAGAAATGATCTAATGAAAATAATAAGAGTGGTAAAAAAAATGGCAAATACCTTTTAACGTAGATATGTGTAGTGTTAAAACAAGTAAGAATAAAACAACCCCATGGCAACTGCATACTGCTTGGGAATGACATAATACTCGTAGTGTAGAAACAAGAGGAGGACCTTGGAGTCGTTATTACCAAGGACTTACAATCCACAATTACAGTGCATAAAACCTGAAAAAGAAGCACAGAAAATAGTGGGATACCTAAAGAGGCAGTTCAAAATACAGGAACAAGGAAACGGTGCTGCAGCTCTACACATCAATAGTTAGACCCCATCTTGAAAATGCAGTACAGTTTTGGTCACCAACACTAAGAAAAAGACAATATAGATTAGAAGGGGTACAAACAAGAGCCATAAAGTAATCCCATCCATTAGGCAAATAGGTTACCGGAGACGACTAGAGGGCCTGAACATGTTTGGCTTAGAAACACGAATATTGCGAGGATAACTAATAGCAATATTTAAAATACTGAAAAGCATAACAAAAGTAGACAGTAATCTATTACGTTAAACGAACCACCAGGCAAGAAATAATGGATGGAAACTAGAACTGAAGAGATACAACACATCCACTGTGGGAACTTCTTTACATACAAGATATGTGACACGTGGAATAAACTGCCACCAGAAGTTGTAAACAGCAACACTGGAAGTTTAAAAGGAAGCTAGACAAAATCGGTAGGACACTGAATGAACAGTAAAACTTTCTCCTAGACATAAGTGAGCACTCGATGTCTCCTCGGATGGACTAACAAGTCTTTGAGACATCCTAATCCTTGTAACTTCTTGTAACTCTTTCTCTGTCTATCTATCTATTTACTAAGCGTTCCCTCATTCTCTCTTTAATAATGGAGGATTCTTCTCTCTCTATCTTTTTTTTTTACCAAGTCTCTCTCTATTTCTCTCATTATATATATATATATATATATATATATATATATATATATATATATATATATATATATATGTATATATGTATATATATATATATATATGTATATATATGTATATATATATATATATATACTATATATATATATATACATGTGTGTGTGTATGTGTGTGTGTGTGTATTCATATATTGACATATTTCTATGTATCAAGGACATAATGCTATCAACCAACAAAATGGTCCGCCTAAAGGATATAATAAGGACTATGTCGACGAACGACAATCCAAAAAGAAGAGCGGTTCCTATCTATGGCTGTCCTTATGACTTGAAACGCAACTGATGGACAAATAAAATAATGAATGAGAAGACTGGATATGGTGATCCATTCATTCATAACAAATGCAACAAGAATTTAGAGAAACGTATCAAGAAGTAAAGTCAGAACAAAACAGAAACATCCACTATTCGAAATAAAAAAAATAAGGTCAAGGAAAAGACTTATTCTTTCTCCATTCAAAATAAAACAAAGGAAACAAAATGACTCTATAAAAATACAAAAGAATGAGAAGCAAAAAACAAGATAAAAGGAGGAAGAGGAAGAAGAAGAAGAACAAAAAAAGAACTTGCGGTGCATCGGTTGCAACCTTTGATACCTGTGGACTTCAGGTGAGAGGAAAAAAATAGAGAGAGAGAGAGAGGTTCTGTGTCCGAAGCCAACAACAAAAACCAGAAGCAAAAAAAAATAATGAATAACGTTCGCCTTTCATGCTGCATTTTCTTTTCACTCTCTCTCTCTCCCTCCCCTTTCGGTGACTTTCCTTTGAATCGGGTGTTTCACAAAGCTGAACATCGACCGTTTAGAAAAAAACACGTAAAAAAAATCTAACTCTTTTACCTGTATATTCTTTCGCAGTTAACTATTTACTTTGGCTCCTAAAACTGTCTCTCTATATTATTACAATTTATATCTTTTATTATTCTCTACTGTTCGATAAAATCCCGTCTAATTCTATATTTAGATAAAGAACAACGCTAAGCGTGAAAAAAATTGAGTTATGACATGTGACTACTTTTGAACATTAAGAAATGATTCGCCAACTTCAGTCATTCCATCTACCAGGGCTGTGGTTGTGTGGGATAGGTCAAAACCAGTCGCCAGGTACTTGGCTAACTGAGGAAAAGAAAGTGAGGAAACGTAAGACAGATGGAGAAGGAGAAAAAATATGGAGTTTTTACTGTAGTCTCTCTTCTCATCTGTTCCATTGCGCATCAACATCAAGTTTATTGCGATCATTTGTATTCGAGTTATCACATAATGAAATTGAAAGCTAAAGAGAAATTCGTCATCATAATCACCATTCGTTTGATTTGATACGAATGTCAATTCTCGAAACGCTACAAGAACAATATTGGAAAAAAAAAGAGAGAGAGGAGAAAATATCCCCCCCTATCCCCCTCCCTCCCCCACCTACTTTCATGATTAGTTTCCCATTTGCTCCCACCACAGCAGTTACTGGCACCCCCTTCCCCCAACACCAGCACCAAACCACTCTCCCTCACCTGCCCAAAACAAGCGTAATGAAAATAAAATAAAATAAAATAGAAATAAAAAAAAACCAGCGTAAAAAAAAAAAACTTTATTTCCGGGGTTCCTCACCTTGCCACCATGGCTGCCTCAACACTGGTTTAAGAAAACGCCTGGGTTTTAAGAAAACGTCCATGTTCAAAAAAACGTTTAGGTTTAAGAAAACATCTAGGTTTAAGAAGAAGTCTAGGTTTAAGAAAACTTCTAGGTTTAAGAAGTCTAGGTTTAAGACGACTTCTTGGTTTAGAAAACGTCTAAGTATAAGAAAAGTCTAGATTTCAGAAAACGTCTAGGTTTAAGAAAACGTTTAGGTTTAAGAAAACGTCTAGGTTTAAGAAGACTTCTAGGTTTAAGAAAACGTCTATAAGAAAACGTCTAGATTTAATAAAACGTCTAGGTTTAAGAAGAAGTCTAGGTTTAAGAAAACTTCTAGGTTTAAGAAAACGTCTAAGTTTACGAAAACGTCTAGGTTTGAAAAAACGTCTAGGCTTAATTAAAAAAAAATGTCTGGGTTTAAGAAAAATTCCGGGGTTTTATGAATAATTACTGGGTTAAGAACGCCCATGGGTTTAAGGAAATATCTGTTTGAGTAAAATGTATATATATATATATATATATATATATATATATATATATATATATATATATATATATATATATATATATATATATACATATATAAATATATATATATATATATATATATATATATATATATATATATATATATATATATTACATACCTGTGATTGGTTGATTACTGCAGGGGGGTGGGGGGGAGAGTAGCTTCCTCTTTACCTCAGAGAGAGAGAGAGAGAGAGAGAGAGAGAGAGAGAGAGAGAATCTGTTGCCCCACTGGTCTCTAAACAGATAGAATGGATTGGCGCACAGGACTATAAACTGCTCTCGAAGTTTCGGGACATTCGGGGTCAACAGATTACGGCACTTCCCTTTCCTCTCTCTCCAAACTGCGGAATTCATCTCCTGCTTTTCATTTTCACTGATTGCTATAATCTCCCTCATTTATGAGATCCATCAGTCAACAGCTTCGAAGACTCCAATCTACTAAAGTCTGTTGTTACTTGTGTTCATTTTTTCATATAACCTTCTCGCTCGTGAGTGAGTGGTGGGGCTTATCAAGTACTCTTTTGGGTGAGACCCAGAATTCACTCCTTTATCTTTCCCCAGACTTCTGCTGGGTCGTCTTCCTCCTCCGCCACCAAACACATTGTTTCCCTCCACCCAAGCAAAAGAAAAAAGAAAAAAATCCTTGAAACAACAATTATTTTTTCCTGATAAACAAAGTTCTCCTTCTACCCCCTTGAAATGTCTTCGGAAACCGACTCTAATTTATTGAGATTCTTAACATTTTACTCTCAGTATTTTCCTTTTGACGATATTTTCAATTACGCTTCATTATTTATATCTTTCCTCTTATTCTTCGCAGTGTTTACTGAAATATGAAAGGAAAAATGTAACACGCCTCCATTTTCCAGAAAAGCTTCGAGCAAACAATACAGGAACAGGTGAGAACTCTGGAAATATAAATGCCTGTATTTGCTATTTTTGCGGAGCAAACTTCACTGCTAGGTTTCATCTGCCAGATTTTGTGACATATACAATCACACGTGTATATATATATATATATATATATCATATATATATATATCTATATATATATATATATATATATATATACATATATACTATATATATATATATATATAGATATATATATATATATATATATATATATATATATATATATGTATGATAGTATATATGATATATATATTATATATATAGATAATATATATATATCCTATATAAGAGATATTATATATAGTATATTATATAGTATACGTATAAATATACCATATATATATATATACATATCTATATATATATATATATCTATATATATATATAGTATATATATAGATATATCATATATATATATATATATATATATAGATATATATATATATATATATATATAGTATATATACTATATATATATACCTATATATAGATATACAATCATATATTTATATATATATATATATATATATATATCTATATATATATACATATATATATATATATATATATATATATATATATATATATATATATATATATATATATATATATATATATATATATATATATATATATATATATCTATATATGTATATATATATATATATATATATATATATATATATATATATATATATATATATATATATATATATCTATATATATATATCATATATATGTATCTATATATACTATATAGATATAGATATATATATAGATATATAGATATATATATATAGATTATAGATATATATATAGATATATAATATATATATGTATACTTATATATATATAGATATATATATATATATATGATATGTAGATATTATATATAATCGTATATATATATATATATATATATATATATATAAGAATATATATAAGAACCATAAGAGTACATACCTACAATATATATATCTATATCTCTATATATATATCTATATAATATATATATATCTATATATAATCTATATATATAATCCTAAAAGTCTATCTATCTAATCTGTCTATCTATCCTTATCTATATTATATATATATATATATATATATATATATATATATATATATATATATATATATATATATATACATAATATATCATACTTACTGATATCGATTATGAGGCAGACGTAGAGACTAGGACAAATAAAAGATAATATTACTACAAGAACATTGTATGACAGGGACTGGCATTTTAGTGTTAAACATAATTGTACTAATAAAGCCACGGGATGTTTCCCGAGCATATCACAAGTCAATTCAAATGCAAAGTGTGAAGAAGATATATTTGTGAAACTGAAATGACCAGCTTATCAAAAGGATGACTGCCCCTCCACGGGGGACAAGGAAGACTTCAAGGAGTAAACTTAGCAGAGAAATGAGTCTCAGCCCTTCAGGGCTTCTAATAGCCCAATTGTCGTATAAACTGATCAATTGAGTATGGAATAAGTAACTTATATTGAACGATCACTTTCTTAACTGTCAACTTCGATGGTTCATTAAAAGTAGAAACTGTTGTTGGCTCTCCCAACCAAGATAACTTAAGCAGAATGTCGGTTTTATATAATAAACATAAAAGAAGCCATCCTTACTTGTATATAAGGCCATTTTCGCTTAATATGTAATGACCTCCTTCCTACACTCTCCTGTTAAGAATGTGAGCCCATAAGGTCTGCTCCGTCGGCAAAATATGATCTTATATCTGGATCTTAAACTGCAATGCTACTACATTCAAGGGCTTGTATACCATAAATTCATGATTTACAAATACTTTTCATATATGCTTCTTCTCACCGGCCTTTTTATTATTACTGATTCTCCTTCTCTCTTTACTTATTCTGTCCTTCCTGAGAGGGACATTCATGTTGGTGAAATCACATTAGGCTACTTCATGAATTTGTTTATTTCGATACATTTAAAATAATTAACCTATTGCTCATTAGCTGGCACTACAGTATATGAAGTGAACAATAGTATATTTCAGTATTATAAAGCTACAAAAAACCATTTTGAAACAAATATTACGTTGAAAACTAGTAACCTACATTTATCCAACAAACAAACAAACAAAATTACCAAATAGTACAAAAAAATGTTTTTGGTAAAAAACCACATGAAATTTTCTTCCCAAAGAAATCATTTATTTTCTAAAACTGAAGATCTGAATGTTGTTTCATATCCGAGTCCTATATTAAAATTTCAATGTAATCTGAAATAACTAAGATACGGGAAATTCCATACAATAAAGTTTCAACATTGAATAAGCTTAACTTTCTACGATGCTCACAAGGGTTCCACAACTCTTAACAATTTGTGAATACGCTAACATTCTGTTTATATAGGAAAAATCCAATTTACCAATAGGTTTTACTAAACCATCATAAAAAAATAAAGTTTTCTTTCCAAAATTTCGTATGCTTTTGAGAACCAGGTTTCTGTAATTTAAGGTGGTTTCAGATGCAATGAAAATGGCAAATACATAGTTGAAAAGATAGTTTAAATTATACAAAGTTAAATACTCATCCCACAGACACACAATCACGTTCTTTCCTGGAGCGAAGACAGAAAAATAAACTCATTCGAAATAAGTGTTTTGTTACTAATTAAACGAGGAAGGGAACGGTCTTAAGTCCTGTACAGGAAATCACCAAGGTCAGTACCATACACACTTTTCAGTCTTCGTTTTGCATGATGAATACTTTGGATCACTGTACGTCCTACTCTGTGCAGGAATGGACGGGATTAGAAATAACATAACAAATGTCCTTCCCGGACGATCAGGTATTGTCGCAAATCACCAACTAATG